>NW_021622285.1:0-2749 GCF_004785775.1 Grammomys surdaster | reverse complement strand
GTACATTACAAATTTGCATATACTCTGGTAAAATAATTATTCATGATTGGTAAGAAATCCTGCCATGGTGAACTGTTTGCCTCCCCGCCCCCACTCCTGTTAAAGCTCTAATCTCCAGTGTGCGTACTGGGAGATGAGGTCTCTGATAGGAAGTTCAGATGACAGGGACATCACAAGAAAATTACTGGTCTTATGTTAAAAGACACTGGAGTAACTACCTAACCACATGCTGCTTCTATCACATGAGGCCACAGGAAGCAGTCTGCAGGCGAGCAAAAAGGCCCTCACCAAAGCCACACACCAGCACTGTGACGTCAGAGCCCATTCTACAGAGCCATGAAGAAATGTATTTCCTATGTTCATGGGGTTTTGTTACAGCAGGACAAGCTGACTAATACAAATCCCATGTAGACTGTCCTTGACCAGGGACAGACAATGCCAAGGGCAAGTGGGACTATAAGGCAGGCATTCACATGCTGTGAAAGTTAGTCAGTCACGAACAAAGTCCAACTATGAGGTCTTTTCCCACGCCTCAGCTTGGTAACCCAGTACCAGCATACCAATGAGCCTGGTATTGCAGGAAGAGCCAGAAACTTCAAATAGTAAGACGCTTAGCAGAACCAAAATTGGTCCAGAAACCCTTGGACATGTGCATTCTCCCAGTGAGCTCAGAGCCTAGCAGTCATGGACAGTCTAAACTTAGCCAGAGAAAGAGTCTGCTCTGTCTCCTATGTGGTCCAGTAAGTGTCACTATCTCCTTTGGCAATAACTTGCCTTGGGAGTGCTATAAATACCACCTGAGTGATGGAATACCAAGGAATGGTTTCATGGTTGCCAGGCACTGGGCTTTGTGACAGAGGTGTCAAATTCAAAGTTGCCTGCACAAGATGCCAACCCAGAGAACACATAAATCCCATGGGGCCCCACCCTGCCATAGCTCTACTGATGCACATTGCTAGCAAGTAGGAAGCTATGGGGCAGAAGACACTGAGATGACCGGAAAGGATAAAGTAGAGACTGGGGAGACAATTCATGTGGCAAAGTGTTTGTCCTGCAAGCACCAGACCTGAGATTGAAACCCACACCCCATTGCTTTGTTCATTCATTTGCGTGTTTGTTTGTCAAGGGTCTCACTATGTAGTCAAGGCTGGTCTCGAACTCAACACGTAGACAAAACTGACCCTGTACTCTTAACAATCCACCTGACTCTGCTTCCTAAGTACTGGGATTAAAGGCCATGCCCAGCTAGAATCTGAGTGGTCTTGGCTTGTTTGGAGTTGGTTTTTGAAGCTGGAAATGGTAACATAAACATGTAATTGAAGTGATGGAGAAGAGAAGACAGATCCTTGGGGCTCAATGGCAAGGCCAGTAAGAGGCCCTGTGTCCCCTACAAGAAAGGTGGATGATATCTGAGAATCAAGGCCTGAGGTCATCCTCTGGCCTCCTATGTGGCACAGAAGTATACTCACACAAAGACTAAAAGGAGTTTGGACCTTCTGAGAAGACTACAACTAATTTAGGGCTTCGAAGGGAAGAGCCATAGAAACAAACCTGGGCTATTACATCTCCCCAGTGGCTGTGTCCAAGAGATTCTGAATACAATGTTTAAGAGATGAACTTGAGGTCTTTGGGTTTCAGTGGGTAAGGGTTTGCTTCCCTAATATGGAAGAACAAAGGCAGCCAGACCCTTTCACTCAGAAAATAAAGGTAAGATAGAAGAGGGGATGGACTCTAGAGGTAACACAGAGAGTGGTCCCATGAGGGTGTTAACCAGTGACCCTCAAATGTCACCTATAAACTAAAGGAAGCTGTGGCCATCCAAGGGCTGTTGGAAGCCTTCCAGAACTTGTTCTAGTACAGTAGCTGTGCAGGAACCAGAGTAAGGAATAGAGGTACAGGTCACTCAAAATTAATCCAGGGTCACCTCACAACCAACACTGGGTATGCAGGTAAAAATATGAATCAGTCATTCCTATACAGCTGCAGGCACATCTGTAACAACTTCTGCCAGTCTGACCTCCCAGAGCCTTCCTTTCATTGTATCTGTATGTCTCCAGGCTCCCCCTTCTCCCATGGGCTATCAAATATCTTCATGTCCCTGGTGGAACCTGCACCTCCATGATCCCCTTTCCAAGGTCTTCATCATGCCATCTCCCATGGGGACACACCTACTAACTCACACACTGCAGCCTTTCCTCTCACTGTCAATCCCAGCCTGCTGTGGTACACACAATGAGTGCTGCCCAGCCCACACTTCCTGATTCTGATCCTGTCAATCAAGCAGTGAGTCCAGAAAGGATGCTCCCCAAGAGTTACTGTTTCAATCAAAAAGGATTGTTTCTTTAAGAGAGTTGACAAGATAGCTCGGTGGGTCAAGGCAAACTCTCATACAAACTTAGCAGCCTGATGTCAATCCCCAGAACCTGTGTAAAGGTAGGAGAGAACTGGCTCCACAAAATTGTCTCCTGACCTTCATACAGACACTGGGGCATGTACCCTCCCATCCCACCTACCCCCACATAACAGTAATAATAAAAATTAAAATGTAAAGTTCTTTTTCTCCTTCCTTTACTCAAACTCCTTGTACCTCATAACAGACACAACTACACACACACACACACACACACACTTACACACACCACTGCATCAATTACCTCCTCAACAGATCTTTGCCATCAGCCCTTCACAGAAGCTAAAGGGAAGTAATCATTCTGGTGTAGAGACCTAGACAGAAAGAAAAGCACCAGTT
>NW_021622284.1:0-2766 GCF_004785775.1 Grammomys surdaster | reverse complement strand
GGGGGGGTATGTATAGTACATTACAAATTTGCATATACTCTGGTAAAATAATTATTCATGATTGGTAAGAAATCCTGCCATGGTGAACTGTTTACCTCCCCGCCCCCACTCCTGTTAAAGCTCTAATCTCCAGTGTGCGTACTGGGAGATGAGGTCTCTGATAGGAAGTTCAGATGACAGGGACATCACAAGAAAATTAGTGGTCTTATGTTAAAAGACACTGGAGTAACTACCTAACCACATGCTGCTTCTATCACATGAGGCCACAGGAAGCAGTCTGCAGGCCAGCAAAAAGGCCCTCACCAAAGCCACACACTACCACTCTGACCTCAGAGCCCATTCTCTGGAGCCATGAAGAAATGTATTTCCTATGTTCTTGGGGTTTTGTTACAGCAGGACGAGCTGACTAATACAAATCCCATGTAGACTGTCCTTGACCAGGGACAGACAATGCCAAGGGCAAGTGGGACTATAAGGCAGGCATTCATATGCTGTGAAAGTTAATCAGTCACACACAATGTCCAACTATCAGGTCCTTTCCCATGCCTCAGCTTGCTAACCCAGTACCAGCATACCAATGAGCCTGGTATTGCAGGAAGAGCCAGAAACTTCAGATAGTAAGATGCTTAGCAGAACCAGAATTGGCCCAGAAACCCTTGGATGTGTGCATTCTCCCAGTGAGCTCAGAGCCTAGCAGTCATGGACAGTCTAAACTTAGCCAGAGAAAGAGTCTGCTCTGTCTCCTATATGGTCCAGTAAGTGTCACTATCTCCTTTGGCAATAACTTGCCTTGGGAGTGCTATAAATACCACCTGAGTGATGGAATACCAAGGAATGGTTTCATGGTTGCCAGGCACTGGGCTTTGTGACAGAGGTGTCAAATTCAAAGTTGCCTGCACAAGATGCCAACCCAGAGAACACATAAATCCCCTGGGGCCCCACCCTGCCATAGCTCTACTGATGCACATTGCTAGCAAGTAGGAAGCTATGGGGCAGAAGACACTGAGATGACTGGAAAGGATAAAGTAGAGACTGGGGAGACAATTCATGTGGTAAAGTGTTTGTCCTGCAAGCACCAGACCTGAGATTGAAACCCACACCCCATTGCTTTGTTCATTCATTTGCGTGTTTGTTTGTCAAGGGTCTCACTATGTAGTCAAGGCTGGTCTCGAACTCAACACGTAGACAACACTGACCCTGTACTCTTAACAATCCACCTGACTCTGCTTCCTAAGTACTGGGATTAAAGGCATATCTAACCATGCCCAGCTAGAATCTGAGTGGTCTTGGCTTGTTTGGAGTTGGTTTTTGAAGCTGGAAATGGTAACATAAACATGTAATTGAAGTGATGGAGAAGAGAAGACAGATCCTTGGGGCTCAATGGCAAGGCCAGTAAGAGGCCCTGTGTCCCCTACAAGAAAGGTGGATGATATCTGAGAATCAAGGCCTGAGGTCATCCTCTGGCCTCCTATGTGGCACAGAAGTATACTCACACAAAGACTAAAAGGAGTTTGGACCTTCTGAGAAGACTACAACTAATTTAGGGCTTCGAAGGGAAGAGCCATAGAAACAAACCTGGGCTATTACATCTCCCCAGTGGCTGTGTCCAAGAGATTCTGAATACAATGTTTAAGAGATGAACTTGAGGTCTTTTGGTTTCAGTGGGTAAGAGTTTGCTTCCCTAATATGGAAGAACAAAGGCAGCCAGACCCTTTCACTCAGAAAATAAAGGTAAGATAGAAGAGGGGATGGACTCTAGAGGTAACACAGAGAGCGGTCCCATGAGGGTGTAACCAGTGACCCTCAAATGTCACCTATAAACTAAAGGAAGGTGTGACCATCCAAGGGCTGTTGGAAGCCTTCCAGAACTTGTTCTAGTACAGTAGCTGTGCAGGAACCAGAGTAAGGAATAGAGGTACAGGTCACTCAAAATTAATTCAGGGTCACCTCACAAGCAACACTGGGTATGCAGGTAAAAATATGAATCAGTCATTCCTATACAGCTGCAGGCACATCTGTAACAACTTCTGCCAGTCTGACCTCCCAGAGCCGTCCTATCATTGTATCTGTATGTCTCTAGGCTCCCCCTTCTCCCATGGGCTATCAGATATCTTCATGTCCCTGGTGGAACCTGCACCTCCATGATCCCCTTTCCAAGGTCCTCATCATGCCATCTCCCATGGGGACACACCTACTAACTCACCCACTGCAGCCTTTCCTCTCCCTGTCAATCCCAGCCTGCTGTGGTACACACAGTGAGGGCTGCCCAGCCCACACTTCCTGATTCTGATCCTGTCAATCAAGCAGTGAGTCCAGAAAGGATGCTCCCCAAGAGTTACTGTTTCAATCAAAAAGGATTGTTTCTTTAAGAGAGTTGACAAGATAGCTCGGTGGGTCAAGGCAAACTCTCATACAAACTTAGCAGCCTGATGTCAATCTCCAGAACCTGTGTAAAGGTAGGAGAGAACTGGCTCCACAAAATTGTCTCCTCACCTTCACACAGACACTGGGGCATGTACCCTCCCACCCCACCTACCCCCACATAACAGTAATAATAAAAATTAAAATGTAAAGTTCTTTTTCTCCTTCCTTTACTCAAACTCCTTGTACCTCATAACAGATACAACTTCACACACACACACACACTTACACACACCACTGCATCAATTACCTCCTCAACAGATCTTTGTCATCAGCCCTTCACAGAAGCTAAAGGGAGGTAATCATTCTGGTGTAGAGACCTAGACAGAAAGAAAAGCACCAGTT
>NW_021622283.1:0-1924 GCF_004785775.1 Grammomys surdaster | reverse complement strand
CCTCCCTCAGAATTGTCAGCTTTTGTGCTTCTTTGGTTCAGATAATGCCCTTCAAAGAAAGCCACTTAGAACCAACCCAAAGCACCTGTCCTCACTCATCCAGACCCTAACCTTGATGGTTGTCATGTTACATTCTGCCCCTAGGGGCACTCCTCTGTGAAGTTGAATTTGGGATTGAGGCTGGGCCTCCTTCTGCCCTGACATATGAACTCAGCCTCAAAAGTGTAAGTCTCTCCCTTCCTCTCCTGCTTTGTTTAGAGAGATGAGCTCTGGGACTCTCATTTCCTCTTTTCCTGCATACCTGAGTCATTTCTTTGGAGCATACCTACTGTGTTCAGTTACAAAACTACAGTTGTTACAAGATGGGAGTTTCAATCAACCTAGATTGGATGATGATGTCTTACACCACAATACAAGCAATAAGAGAGACTCTGGACTAAAGAATAAAGCCCTTAAGCAGGTTGTGGTGGTGGTGACCTGCAATCCCAGTGCTGGGGGCATTCAAGCAGGAAGAACATGAGTCTGAGACCATCCTGGGCTGGAGAAGTGGCTCATGAAGAACCCCACTTACTGTACAAACAAGAGGACACATGACCATAATCCCTGTGCCCAGGTGAAAAGCCTAGCATGTCTGTGCTGTCTGTAAACCCACCTTCCCTTCCCTCCACAGGAAATGTCACCATCCCTCCTCAGGAAATGTCACCATCCCTCCACAGGAAATGTCACCTCTATTATGCAGACACTCTTCACCCCTCCCCCAACCTGGACAATCTTCCCTCCATCTTTATAACTCATCTGTTCTGGATCCTTTGTGTAAACAGAGCCAAGCAGTGCACACCTTCTGCACCTGATTTCTTTCACTGGTTCTAGGCTGCATCCCAAGTTCTGACCATTCAGTATTCTGTTTCTTTGTATAAGAGAACCAGGTTGCATTGTGCCAGGACTTTTGGTGAATCAGCCTTCCCAAGGGGACAGTCTCTGGGCCAGGTGATTAACAGATCCACCAGAAGGAACTCTCTTCAAGGGCAGAAGGGAGGACACTGATACAATATATTCTAATCTTTGGAGCATCCAGAATGTCGTGTGTCTTTCCAAGGCCAGGAGTATTATATTCTTTCTACTAGGCCTTAAGTAGTGGCAAACCAATGTTTACCAGGAAGTGGGGGTGGGGACCGTGAAGGAAAGCTGCAGTAAAGGAGCTGCACCTTGCACTGAATCATCTCCGAATCTGGTAAGAGAACAGAATGATGAGAATGTGCAGAGGTTAGAATGTTGTAGTTAGAGAGTTGTAATTTATCTTAGGATTTTTTTTTTTACCACCATAATTACACCTTCCTTGGACACTTGTCTTCTGATCTAACATCTGATGACTAACAGAATCTTTAGGTATGCATTAATAAAACCATAACTTCCTCCAACCAGAAACCCATGAATCATCAGATGCCACTTGGAGCCCTTAGCAGAGGTGACCTGAGTTGGCTCTAACTGCTTTACCTGATGCTTTCAATAGTGTGTTTGAAAAGTACCTTGATTTCAGACTTTCTTTGTTGTTACTAAAAAGCTTCATCATATTGATGCACAGAACGTGGGGTTGTTTGGTTTCAGACCCTGGGTACAAGGGACTGAGGTGCTTACTTTACCTACCAAAGCAGACCTGGCCTCTAAGTTCTCCCAGCATCCCTTAATTCTAACCTGCCACACCTTGTCCCCAACTCTGAAGTTTCTAGGCCAGAGGCTAGACTGCCTTTTCCCAGAGGCTCTTCCCTATATAATCCAGACATATTGGATTATATACATCTGGCTTGAATTGGCTCCTTTCACTGGCAGAGAAATAACCTTATCAGATTTATCCTAAGGCTTTCCCCAAGACCACCCTCACTCATATTTTGCTTCACAATGAACTATCTTTTATTGCTTTTGAGGT
>NW_021622282.1:0-1331 GCF_004785775.1 Grammomys surdaster | reverse complement strand
CTCTTTTCCTGCATACCTGAGTCATTTCTTTGGGGCATACCTACTGTGTTCAGTTACAAAACTACAGTTGTTACAAGACAGGAGTATTCAATCAACCCAGATTGGATGATGATGTCTTACACCACAATACAAGCAATAAGAGAGACTCTGGACTAAAGAATAAAGCCCTTAAGCAGGTTGTGGTGGTGGTGACCTGCAATCCCAGTGCTGGGGGCATTCAAGCAGGAAGAACATGAGTCTGAGCCCACCCTGGGTTGGAGAAGTGGCTCATGAAGAACCTCACTTACTGTACAAACAGGAGGACACATGACCATAATCCTTGTGCCCAGTGAAAAGCCTAGCATGTCTGTGCTGTCTGTAACCCCACCTTCCCTTCCCTCCACAGGAAATGTCACCATCCCTCCACAGGAAATGTCACCATGCCTCCATAGGAAATGTCACCTCTATTATGCAGACACTCTTCACCCTTTCCCCAACCTGGACAATCTTCCCTCCATCTTTACAACTCATCTGTTCTGCATACTTTGTGTAAACAGAGCCAAGCAGTGCACACCTTCTGCACCTGATTTCTTTCACTGGTTCTAGGCTGCCTCTTGCGTTCTGACCATTCAGTACTCTGTTCCTTTGTATAACAGAACCAGGTTGCATTGTGCCAGGACTTTAGGTGAATCAGCCTTCCCAAGGGGGCAGTTTCTGGGCCAGGTGATTGACAGATCCACCAGAAGGATCTCTCTTCAAGGGCAGAAGGGAGGACACTGATACAAAATGTTCTCATCATTGGAGCATCCAGAATGTCCTGTGTCTTCCCAAGGCCAGGAGTATTATATTCTTTCTACTAGGCCTTAAGTAGTGGCAAACCAAGTGTTTACCAGGAAATGGGGGTGAGGACTGTGAAGGAAAGCTGCAGTAAAGGAGCTGCACCTTGCACTGAATCATCTCCGAAGCTGGTAAGAGAACAGAATGATGAGACTCTTCAGAGGTTAGAATGTTGCAGGTTGAGAGTTGTTGTAATTTATCTTATGATTTTTTTTTACCACCATAATTACACCTTCCTTGGACACTTCTCTTCTGATCTAACATCTGATGACTAACAGAATCTTTAGGTATGCATTAATAAAACCATAACTTCCTCCAACCAGAAACCAATGAGTCATCAGATGCCACTTGGAGCCCTTAGCAGAGGTGACTTGAGTTGGCTCTAACTGCTTTACCTGATGCTTTCAATAGTGTGTTTGAAAAGTACCTTGATTTCAGACTTTATTTGTTGTTACTAAAAACTTCATCATATTGATGCACAGAACGTGGGGTTGTTTGGTTTCAGACCCTGGGTA
>NW_021622281.1:0-2000 GCF_004785775.1 Grammomys surdaster | reverse complement strand
ATGAAGGCAGTGGAGACAAAGCAGGATTGGAGATCATCTTGGGATAGTAGGCTGCTCAGGGCAGCTTGGTTTGGCCCAGAGGGCTCAGAGAGCAGGGCTTTATATTTCATCTTATAGAAAGAAAAAAGTTAAAATAACAAATACCATATTTACATTACCTTTGTATTAAAGGATAGCATTGTATTTTCATTTTGACTTGGTAAAATAGTAAAAGTTAACTGAATTTTGTTCCTAGTACTCACATTATCCTTTTAAAATGTAGATGAATATATGCCATCTAGTAGGTCAGTTAAACTTGTTTTATTGATTCTAGTTTTGTTGACCACAGATGACACTTCCAAGTTAGGAAGTATGACATTTTCAAATGACATATAATTCACATATAGTATTTCTTTTGTGACATAATATTTTAAAGTACTTAAAAGCAAATGGAAAGTTAGTGATTTATTCATATTTTTCATATTGCTTTTATTATGATACAAATGTGTATGAACACTTCTTTCTTGTTTCTTTGTTTTTAGTATTCCACATTTAACAAAATGTTACTGAGATTGTGCTCTGCTGTTTCTTAATATTTTTTTCTGGCTTATACTTTTTCCAATATTGCTCTTACTAAATGCTGTTTACACATACTGTGTTCCCATTCTGACCGATTTCATAGCAGGATGATACTTGGGAGTGAGAAGTTGGAGCAAGATTTGAATAGTTCCTTTTATGCTACACTTTGGCTCTATCACTGCATCCTGAGATGAAAACAAGACCACATAACGAACAGATAATTAGGAATATCATTCTTGCACTGACAAAGTGAATTACCAATTCCTTTTGTAAGAAAGTGGCTTTCAGTTGTTTCTAGCAAATTTGAAATATTATCTAAATCACATCTGAGATGTGTCTGCGCAGCTCGGCCAGAGGCTCCCAGCGGAGCTGCGGCGGAGCGCCGGGCCTGCGCGGATGGTGCGAAAGCAGGTGCGGTGGGCAAAGCCTCGGGACGGGCAGGGGTTGAGTGGGGCGGGCGGCTCTGTCAATCTCACTTAGCTGCCTCCAGGAGACCCATAGCGCATCCCTCTCATAGTGGAGCAGCTTAAGATCCTTGGCCTTTTTGACAGCTTCCACCTGGACTGCCTGGCCGACATGGACACTAAGCCAGCTTACCAGAATCTGAGGCAGAAGGTGGATAATTTTGTGTCAACACACCTGGACAAACAGGAATGAAATACTGCAATGAACAAGAACCAGTTGCGAAATAGGCAGAGGGAGAACGTGGTTCAGTCAGGCATGTTGGAAGAAGTGGACAGGATCATTTCTCAAGTGGTAGACCCCACTAAACCACATCTTCAGGCCACAGATAGAGCGAGCAATCCATGAGTTTCTGGCCGCCCAGAAAAAAGAAGCTGTGGCAGCTCCCTCTCCAGAACCTGAAAGCCAGGATCCTCCAGCGCCATCCTAAGATTCTTCCTAAGAATATGCCTAATACCTTTGGAAAGCTCTATTTAACAAAGAAATGGATTCCTATTTCATACTAATATAACTTTAGTTGGCCATGTCATTACTGATGTCAAGATTTTGGCCTTGACTTTGGTGATATCCACATTGGATGGAGAGCAAGTTTGGTGGTGGGACAGTTACCCACCCATACTTGCTCATGGATTGCGTCACCTTAGACCAGCCTGTCGAAGGATGTGATCCTAGTACATACTACAGAGGTTTAAGCACTACAATGATATAGGTTGTCCTGAATGAGCCTTAATATTTGAACACAGACACTACATGTGGATGTTAGCGCTTGCGCTGTGTGGTATGCAGAAGCCAGGCTGGAGGCTAGCTGGTCAGGAGAGCAAGGGTCAGTGGGAGCAACTGTTTGACAGGATTTTTTTTTTTTGCCTTGTTCCAAACTGGGCCTAGTGAGCCTGCCCAAGCCTGGCTCGATTTTCGAGACCTATCTATCTCTCTCACTTCTGCTCGGGAATGATTCAGCATGACCAGGCCTTGCCTGCCTA
>NW_021622280.1:0-25494 GCF_004785775.1 Grammomys surdaster | reverse complement strand
TCTCTCTCTCTCTCTCTCTCTCTCTCTCTCTCTCTCTCTCTCTCTCTCTCTCTCCTCCTAGCTCCTCCTCTCCTTCTCCTCCTCTTTCTCTCCTTACTCCTCCTACCTTAACTCCCCCTACATATCATCTTTCCTGTTAAAATAAGAAAAAACTTTCTCTCAAAATACAATTAGAGCATAACTATACCAATTTGTATCAGTAAGGTACAAGATAGACCTAATACCCAGTCCATCATTTTGTTGACTAAACAGAACCTCTGTCATCTCTCCTAACTAAAAGACTTAGTAGTTCTAAACCTGGCTTTAGAATGAATGTCAGCTGAAAACCGTCCTCTCAAATCTATTCTCTCAAAGTAAATACCCTGGGTTGGCTATGAGACTGTAAATCTTCAACCCCATCAGAAATCCAGAATGACAGAATTAATTGAAGATATGAGAAGCACAAACTGTGGCTTCTAAAACTTAGCCAATTTATAGAGACCACTGTGTAGGAGGAGCTACACAGGGCAGGGCTGGTGTTTCTGGTGGGCCGGTTCTAGCTGCTGTGTGCACGTGGCCTCAGGCCGAGAAACATGGTGGCTGGCTGCAGCTTAGATAGTCGACCTGAGCCTGAGGCCGTTTTAAATAATTACTACAACACCATTGAACATCTGGACAGTCCCTTACTTCAAAATGTTGGAGCATCTTGTCTTCAGCCTTCTGGCTTAGGATCATCTGACAGGCCTACTGATGCAGAATGTTTAAGGGCTGATCACTCTGTCTTGGCAGATATAATCAGTCAACTATTCTGCAAGTGCGTCTGTTTTCTGGACAGTGTTTTGTCTGTAGATGAAAAGAGGCAAGTATTGCCTAGTGGCTGTCTCACCACAACCGGAGTAACTCCAAAGATGTTCAATTTCTTCTTAGAATCCAAGACAGGAAGCTGTCAGGAGCAGACAGGTCTCTAATCAAAATGAATAATAATACAGAAATGTTTGTAATGCCAATTCTGTCGACTTCTGAAGTTTTTGAAAAACAACTATCTATGTAAGGCAATCTGGACTGTTGTCCGTTATCTCTTCTCAGCTATTTCTATTTAAAATATAGAAAACACCCTAACAACAAATTCAGCCATGAATTTGCTATAGGCCCCTAACTGACAGGCTAACCATCTCAAATCAGTTAAAAAAAAGTTAAAGAAGGACTGGGTCTAAGCCTTGTATCCCTAAATGTGTTTTATAGGCACAATGCCTATGAGAATAACAATATTAATCTCACTTTTATATCAATAAGAAACTATAGCAATGAAAACCTTAAATTTGAAATCAAAATAAATTTTGTACCATTTAAGAAATTATAACTTCAGCTTAATAACAATTATGCAGATTTTTGTCAGTAGGTTATGGCTATGCAATAAATCCTAGCTATTCCTCCCTGTTCCAACAAAACCACTACTTCTC
Source organism: Grammomys surdaster (assembly GCF_004785775.1). NCBI lineage: Eukaryota > Metazoa > Chordata > Mammalia > Rodentia > Muridae > Grammomys > Grammomys surdaster. Next base: position 24,055 of record NW_021622280.1, on the reverse strand, counting down.
CCTAGAAAGACAGCCCAATATTAACCACCTCAGTCCCCAAGCCCAGGGAACAGGGGCACCGACTCTTCATTAACTTCTTTAAGCTGAATTTGGGCATTGAGATATTAGAAGAGGGGCCAGGGAAGGGTAAATTGATAAGCCTCTGACATCTGTGTCTTCACTGAATCCAGCTGAAATTCCAGGACATCAGAGATTCGAGCAGGTCTGCTCATCTTGCTTGATGAGTAGATACACCAAAGCTGTGTATTTTGCAATATACAATTCTCAAAACAAATTTTAGTATCAAGATAATTTTTTGTTTGAATTCTGAAATCTAGTGTTCTAGTGTCTTGCCTCTGTCATGTCTAATCCATATAATTCTGGGAGGTAGAAATATCTTAATCATCTCTTCTGAAAACAAACAGACAAAAGCTTTTTCCCAAAACAGCATTTCCTTGCGCCAGTAACTAGAAAAATCTTTATCTTGACCTTTTTCCTAGGTGAAAAAATATAATCACAAAACTGAAAATCACACCCATCTTGAAAATAAAATCAACTTAATACCTAAAATACTGTATGTGCCTTTTCTTTAGGCCTTCTCTATTTTGCCAAGCAGGAAAAGAACCCAGAATTCCTGTGGGGCCCATGTTAGACAGAACCCGAGTCTCCTGTGAGGCAATATATCTTTGTATCATCTGAATACATCTGATTTACACTATCTTTCTGGTTGGCCCTCTGCCTAGAACAGTTTTTTATTTATACCATCTATCTGTTTGGCTATGTACTCCAGAGCAGCTTCCACTTATACACTGTACTCTCTACTCAAGAGGCAGTGACAATTTTCCCTATCTAAGTTCCAAACCACAGGTGATTATCCCCACGTGATTCAGACAAATCTGTTTATAAATCTTTCCCAAAAGCAAATAATCCCTATATTTTAACTTCTCTACTTAAATAAATCAGTAACTGTTCCACAATGGAGGCTTATTTATTTAGGTCTCTTGGTTAAAAGTATACTTGTCTGTCTGTGGTTCTGTACCTAGAGCCACAGACAAATTTTCTGTACGTATCTTTGTTCTGAACTGCAGATGAGATTCTCCATGTGAATCGGACAAAACTGTTTCTAAATGTATCTTAAAAACAAATAATCTCAGCCGGGTGGTGGTGGCGCATACCTTTAATCCCAGCACTTGGGAGGCAGAGGCAGGCGGATTTCTGAGTTTGAGGCCAGCCTGATCTACAGAGTGAGTTCCAGGACAGCCAGGGCTACACAGAGAAACCCTGTCTTGAAAAAACAAAAAACAAACAAATAATCTCAATTTTAATTCACAGACACTGTAATCTCTACTTTACAGTCAGCTACTTTCTTCTTTTCCTAACAAAAAGCAACCTGTGTCTCCCCACAGCAGGGGAGTTTAGCTGCAGTTTTTTGTTCAGGATTCCTGTGCTAGCTAGAAGTCATGTGACTTATCTCAGCGCTTACTCACTCACTTTCTTTTTTTAAAAAAAAATACAACTTTTCCTCTCAGGTGGAATAGACTTAAATTTCTAGTGAATTCGTGCTAGACTTTGGTCACCACTTTGTTTTAGTACTTATTTTAAAAATGGCCTCTGGTCAAGCCGACTATCTAAGCTGTAGAGGCTCTGCCTAGCTCAGTCTCCATGTTTCTGTGGCCAGAGGCCACCTGTGCTACAGCTAGAATTGGCCAGCCAGAAACACCAGCCCTGCCACCCACTAGATGCCAGCATGGGAGATGGCTCTGCCAATCTTCCATGCTGTCTCCGCAAGGTTGGCATTGCCAAGACCATCATAATTTTTTCACAATTCCCTCTATTATTCAATTTGCACCAAGCAATGGTCCACATAAAAATACTATTAAACCTATTATCATCTCCCTGATTCTGGTCGTCCTGAGCATAAATGGGTGTCTACTCTGACATGCCTGTTTTCTTTTCTATTCGGAGTTCATCAGGGAGATTAGTGACACTAGGTTTGTCCAGTGTCTGTTCTTTTGAAGGAAGGAGAACAAACTAATTATAACTTCTTTAAAAACAAGCATTCATTTGTGTGTGTATGTGTAGGTAGGTGAGTGGGGGTAGGTCAGATGTGGGAGCAGGTTCTATCCTTCCACTCCTGAGACTCCAGGTCATCAGGCACAGAATCAAATACCTTTACCCATTAAGCCATCTTGCCAGCTCACCTTCCAGTTTTAAAAATATTTTAAAGAGACGTGTTTTCTAAACAATGTAAGCAATTCAACTCGCTAAGTAAAAGTGCAATACTATTTCATGATGATTTATATTTACATATTTTCTTCATAATTCTTCTGACACTTAATATTGACAGGATCGTAGTTTGGTGTTTAGGTTGAAGGTGACTATGTGGAAATAAAAAAAAAATTCTTCAATAAATTAAAAATGAGAATAAGCCAGACTTTCTCACTCAGCATTTTGGTAATATGTACCCAGTAATAATTATTATGATTATTAACATTTCAACACTGTCAAGTGGTTGTGCTGAGCCTTATATTTTCATTATCTAAATGTGTCCTATTCACAGCCTTATGTGGTTTGAATGTATTTGTATGTCCATTTTATATACTTTCCACAACTTACATTTTTACTCACATTACATGTCAATTGCAGGCCCCCTCCCTCCTCTGTTCCCAATCCTGCACTTGCAAATTAACCTCCCCATTAACCTCTCCCCTTCTCCTCAGAGAAGGGGAAGCCCCTCTTGGGTACCACCCCATCCAGGGACATCGAGTTCCAGCAAGATTAGGCACATCTTCTCCCACTGAGGCCCAACTAGGCTGTCTAGGTATGGGGAAGGAGATCCAAATGCAGGCAGCAGAGTCAGGGACAACCCTCACTCCAATTCTTAGGGGACCCACATGAAGACTAAGCTGTGTATATCTGCTGTACATTTGAAATATGAGGTAGGCTCAGATTTTTATTCTCCTTGAATTTTAGTTTAGGTTTTGTTGTTGTTGTTGATGATGATGGGAGTTATATATGATTGGATGGTAGTATATTAGAATCAGTATTGTGGGATTAAAGTTGAACGATAAATAATTAGGGCTTTGTTCACTAAATCCGACAAAAAGTTATGGTCTGGCCTGGTAAATCTATCTGGCTAGATAATGGCTATGTCTCACTTATAGTTTATTTTTCCATTAATTGGTAACTAACCCTAACCCTAAACTTAGTCTGTAACCCCTAATAAACAATTCCTAACACGAAGGTAGGTAGTAAGGCACATAATCTAAACCCTCTGATACTGACTGCGGCAGCAGGTCATTGGTCTCGAGGTACAATGGAAGTTAGGGGTCACGAGGTAGAGCAGGGCGTGGAAGGGTCCGAGACAAGTCAGCTGACTCTTCAAAGCCAATCAGAATTGCCAGCGGCCTCTTTAAATGGGAAGAGGGACCGTTGAGGGGCAGCCGGCCACCAAAGACTATGGCGCGTCCACCACCGCGAACTCCTCTCCAGAAATGAGCGGCTAAAACTGCTGAGGGAGTGGAAAAGTCAAAAAAACCTCTCCGGGTCCGTCTACTTAGGTGACCCATAATAATCTCTTTTAACTTACTCAACTTGTTTGGGACTAAATAACCAGGGTAGAGGGATTAATCTGTGATCTGGACTGATCACTCAATGGTTCCATCTTGTGTGATGCGATAGTTTCTTCCAAGGTGGAGGTAGCTTCAAGTATGTGACTAATCATTTCCTACTTTCTCTTTAAAGTTCTCCATACATCCTTTCACCCCCTCTTCCAAGATTTATATTCCTGAACCAAACGAGGTGGCATTTCCTGGGCTGCGAGAGGATTTCGAGGTCTGCGTCAACTGGGATAACGAAAGTGGTGAGACCTCAACTCCAAAGGCTCATGTTCCGTATTTACACCTTAGTTTAATATACCATTAATTTTTATGTGCTAGTCTTTTAAAAACAGCAGGGACTGAAATGTACAGATACTTTCCCCATTTCTATTGTATTCAATATTGTAAAAACAACAACAACAACAACAACAAAAATGAAATAAAACCTTTTTCACACCTGAAAAGCAAATACATGCCCACGTACCTGCTGTGTATAAGGGTGATTTCATTTCCTGTAGTGGACTCTTTAGGGCAGACGGTTGTTTTCAGTGTCACTTGTGTAACTGATCATTGACTTGAAATTTAGTGATCTTTCTCTTTCTGCCTCTTTAATACTGAAATTTCAGATGTATACTTCCATACCTAACATTTTATTTATTTATTTATTTATTTATTTATTCATTCATTCATTTATTTATTTTATTTATTTTCGAGACAGGGTTTCTCTGTGTAGTCCTGGCTATTCTGGAACTCACTCTGTAGACCAGGCTGGCCTCGAACTCAGAAATACGCCTGCCTCTGTCTCCCAAGTGCTGGGATTAAAGGTGTGTGCCACCACTGCCTGCCCATACCTAACATTTTAATCCTGACTTTTTGCGATAATTTTCGATTTGTAAGAAAGTGTTCACAAAGATTTTCTTAGTGTGTAGAGATTTTATAAAAAGTACAAGATTACCAAAACTACAAGTATAGGATTACCAAAACCAGGACATTAACATTGCAGATATGCAGATAAGTTAAGTACACATTTCATTTGCATTTGGTGAGCAATTTCAGTAATGTTTTCTTTGTATTCTAGGACATTATTCCAGATACTTCATTGAATTTGATCAGCATTTTTCCATAGTCTCATCCAGAGAAATAGGTCTTCAATCTTCAGTGGATTCACAACTCAGACACATTTGAAGATTCTTGGTCAGTCGCTTATTTTAAAAATTCTGACAGTTTTATTTTGTCTTATTAAAGTTGTTACATAATTTACACAATGCTGGTTTTCATATGACATTCACACACATATGTTTCTGGTGAATATGAACTGGACAGGTTTTTTTTTTTGTTGCTGTGCATACTGCTTCTTTGTTGAAAGTGTTTAGCGCATCTCAGTGCTTGTGTTTGAGTGTTTTACTCTTTTAATTGTATAAGCTTATTATTTGCCCAAGAAAGATTATTTAACCTTCTCTTATTTACAATCCATTTACATCCTCATTTTGCATTACTGCTGTAGGCAAAACCTTCAAGAATTAAAGGGTTTTAGAGAGCAGGTCCCATTCTCTTGTCAATTGACGTAGATGAAATGGTTTGTGCTTTCACAATTTAGTATAATGTCCTTTATAGGTCTGTTATGTAGAACCACTTTATGTTGAGGTGTGCTCTTAGACTCTTCAGGGCTGCTGTTATCAACAGATCTCTAGCTTTTCTCAAGACCTTTTCTGTGTGTCCTTCCATTTTTAGAATATGTCCCTTTTAAGCAAGCATACCTTTCTGTACTGTTTTTTATATCATCCTATGATCTATCCTCTAAATGTATTTATGAACTATATTACTTCTAGTGATTTCTGTATCTTGAACCACCTATTGTCACTGACAGGAAACCAACTTGATAATAATAATTTTCCTGTGGGCTGTGAGCATGCTGTGAACAAGACCTAACCTGAGATAAGTTTCACTTCTCAGAGTTTCACTTTATTATTTGTTTCTTTTTATGATATTGATGTTTAAATGTAGAATTTCCTTGAATCTTTCTTCCATCCCCAATATTCATTAGGCTAAGTGATACAGTTTGCTGGTGAACCTTTCTACACTGCTTTTTGTTTGATTTTTTTTTAGTTCTAATATTTTTATTCTTTGTTTTCAAACTCAGTTTCTTGTTGATCCTCTCATGTATGTTTCTGGTTTGCATCTCCATATCCTTAGCTACATTCCTTTACCTGCTACTTTGTATCGTCCTTGAAACTAATGAATCTTATTTTGTGCAGAGTTTGAATTCTTAGGGCATCCTTCCAACCACTTCATTGTCTTTTTCGTTTCAACAGTTACATTTGAGGAGTTATGATCATTTTCCCTGTTTTTCATGTTGCTTGTGCTTCTGTTCTATCATTTCTACATCACTTGCTATTGATGTTTCTTCTAGTTTTATTTAGATATGTTAGTGCGCAGCCTCCTCTTGAAGACTAAATCTTCAGTACTGTTCAGAAATGACAGAAATAATCAGTATAACAGCTGTCACACCAACACAGACCATGTCTATAAAGTAAACATGACATTGATTAAATCCAACTACCACAGCTCAAATGAGAATAGAGCAGGAATTACAAAAATAGTGAGCAGTGAACTGTAAAGTTCTAACTGAATGTGGGTTAAAGTGGAAGTAGTAAATGAATATAGTGAATTGGGTGGGTGGAGAAACCTAAGAAGAAGCAATGCTGAATAAAAGAAAGGAAAGTGGAGAAGGAAAAATGGAAACATGTTAGGTTCGGAGCTGCCAAATAGGTTCTGTGAACCAAACCTTGGTTCTTTGTGACAGCAAATTTTTTTTTTCTTAGCTGCTGAACTATCTCATCAGCTCAGACTATTAGTAACTTCTAGGCTGGTGACAGAGCCCCTACTAGTCAAACTTCAGTTGGCTAATGTAGCTGTCTTTTAGGAGCTTCCTTATTTCCATCCCACACATTGCTTTGATATCTTTGAGTGTTCCCCTCATAGCGAGACTCTCCAGTTTATAAAGTATGAGTGTGCTAATGTCCATGTCAGGGTATATGTTACAAGTGTCTTTTAAGACTAGAGGAAGGAAATAGAGCACCGAGATTATGTTGGAATTTTGGTCTCACTGCACTTATTTCTCACCCAACAGTAGAGCATTTGTGAGAGGAAGTTGCTGCAACCTAAGGCCTTCGAGGGTCTGTATCTCAGGATTCTTGGTTTCAGCAGCATTGACCCATACAGTAGGTAAGTGGCTCTAGATGTAGCGCTTCTCCATGACCTCAACCATGGGGTTATCTGAGTCCTTGGTTGTTACCTGGTGGTGGGGTTTATTCATTAACACACTGGTGGTATGGCCTCTGAGCTGTGGCCCCTGAGGGTCTGATGCCTGCATTGGTTTCAGAGTGCCTTGTCTGTCGTTCACCAAACCTTAGCACTGCCTTCTTCTACAGGTGTCTCCTACAAAGCTAGTCTGGCAACCTCTCTCCAGTCCTTCTTATTTACCAGAATACTTTGGCTTTAAATATTTGACCTTTCTCAAAATTTCACCTGGATGGACAAACCTCTGAGACAGCAGGAATAAAAAAAAACGTTCAAATTGTTTCTTAATGATAATTTGTTACACATGTGGAGTCAGTGTAAGCCCAGATTTACCAATTCCGTTTAAGGTTTTGTGAAAATAATAGTCATGCCCTTTCCATAGAAATCCCAGTCTCTTGGTGAAATGATGGCTCATAGGTTAAAAGATGCTCTTCCAGAGGTCCTGGGTTTGGTTTCCAATACCTACATGATGGCTTACAACTGTCAGTTACTCTAGTTCCAGGGGATATTACACCTTCTGCTGGCCTCCACAGGTACTCAGATACGTGTGTGGTGCATAGTCATACATACAGGCAAAACAGACACATACAAAATAAAATAAAATAGAAATATCAGTCTCTTCACTTGGACTCATCCATTTTACATTTTGGATGAACCTTTTCCTTCACCAGTCCTGACAGAGCTGATGTTGAAGTCTTGTGGTTCTAGTTGTTTTGGGTTGCATGACCTTTCTGTTCTTCCATGCTACTCATCTGCCTTGATTTTTGATGTTTCAGTGCTCTTCTTGTCCTTTTTTTAAAAAATAGAGTCCATCTTTTCTTTTCTTGATTCATTTTATGTGCTATTTGGTTATTTATTTAGATCAAAGGTCTGTGGTAGCCCAGGCTGGCTTCAAATTCTCCATGTAACCAACAATAACCCTGATCTCCCAATTCTCTTGTCTTTACCTCCCCAGATGCTGTGATTATAAATGTAGGCCACCATCCCCAGCTTTTACACTGGCTCATTTAATTCAGCATTTGATATGCAGGCAGTTTCTAGACTGTCAGCTTCCTCCTGACTTTCATGCCTTCTAATGATTGTATTGAAATTATTCATTTCTCGCAAAAGTTACATGTTTTTCTGTCTTATTCATCCCACTGATGCACAGTATGCCTTCCATAATGTTTCAGGATGGGTAAGTGTATGATACTCAACAGTGAAATGATATAACACAGAGAAGTTTACTAGTAGCACATACTGGTTGCTGAATAAGACTGGTGCATATCACATGGCAAGAAGAACCACATGGTGTCGCCATGGAGAAAAGTGAGCAGGCAATTTCTGTGGGGGCAGTCTTAGTATTAACAAGACGATGAACTAACCTTGTTAATACAAAGATGATTTGCCTGCTTGAATAATGCTGTAGGCTTGTGGAAAGTTGAAATCTGCCACTAAGTCATAAACAGGCAGTGTGTTACAGTCCACATGATAAGGCAAGAGGCTATTTTAGCTAGGGACCCTTTTTCCATGTGAAAAATGGGAAAAGGACAACTCATTGTTCAGCAGAAGTCCACTTCATTTTTCCGCCTAATGGCAAAGCTTTTGTATTTTTTAATATTTCCTTTTAAATCTCATACCACATCACCACAACAAATGATTTTGGTCCCTGGCTTGCATCCTGTCAGGGTAGTACATTGTATATATATGTTGCATTCCCAGTGATGTTTACCTCAGTCCTGTTGTTAAATTGTAATATTTATGTTGCTCCAGTGCAGTGCTACTGTTACCTCCTTAAAAGCACACTGAAGGGACCACTTTAGGATGTAAATTATCCTCTGTCTTCTCAGACTTTGACTCACTTCATTTGGAACTTTTCTAGAGACTAGCTTGAACCATGTTACCTAATAGTGATCTTCAGGTTTCCTGATTCTTATTACATCTATTGACTGGAATTCCTATGAAGGAGGAGCTGTCTTTTCTTCACTCCTCATTTATTTTTTCAGTTTTATTTATATTAATATATGGCTATAAGTAATTATACCTTACACCATAATCCGATTAAAATATAATTTTGTTCCTTAAACTGTCTTAGGCCTGGCTATTGGGATTGCCTTTCAGTAAGTTTTATATGCATATCTCTTCCTTACACCCATTTTTTGGCTCTATAAAGTTTTCAAGTACATTTTATACATTTTCATACCATGGTCTTAGAGTAGGACCACTTTCTCAAGGAGGCTTTTTTCCCCCAGAGTGATATTTAGAAACTGATGTTTTGTGTATCTTTATTATTAATTGGGTATCACTTCTGCTTGTCCTACTAAAACTTAGAACTCAAATACAATCGATTCCAATCTATTCTAGCGTTCTCTATAAGCTACTTTTTTTTCCTGATGTACTTTGCAGCATCTGTAACATATATTTTTTCATTCCTAGTTAGTATATTCAGAGAGTAGTTTCAAAATTACTAACCAAAATCCCTGTTAAAATGATCTATCAACAGATATCTGTATACAATTATTTCAGTCTTTATTTGAAAAATGAAGTGAACTCACTGCTTTCCAACTTTTCTTCACAAACCATTTGCTTAGCAATTCCTCCATCGCAGTTACATTTATCTGATATACAGTTAGTTTAGGAAGTGGGAAGGTGGCTCCCTTGGTGAAGTGCTATATTATTCAGTACACATTAATTAATCTATAGACCTATATTTGTATCTCTAACGTGAATGTAAAATTCAGGCATGGCTGTGAACATTTGCAATCCTTGAGGGAAAAAAAGACAAGACAGAGACAAGCACAATCCCAGTACTCATTGGTCAACCATCTTGGCTAAATCACTGAGTTCCAGTCTGAGTGAGAAACCTTATATCCAAAGACAGGGAGGGATGAGATGGAGGAAGACAACTGATGTTAGTGTCTGTCTTCCACATTCACACACATGCATATGCATACACATGCGTGAACAACCCTCAAAAGTATCGTAAGCTTCATTTGTTAATTATTCAGTCACCTCCATATTCTGGTTATATTTAATTGTTTTATTTTTTTCCTTGCTGTCAACAGTGCACTGGTTCCAGGAACCGATCAGTGAGTTTCCACTAAAATTCTGTGGAAGTTCATGATCATTGTATCTTATGTATAGTATTGGGATGTAAAGTACCATATTATTCATTACACATTAATTAATCTATAGATTATGTACAGCATCTAATTCAGTGTAAATGCTATGTAAATTACTGTGCTGTATTACTTAGGGAATAAAGACAAGGAGACATCCTGTCCATATTCACTACAGACAGGTTTTTTAAGGTATTTTCTGTCAGTGGTGGGGAGATCTGTTCATAAAGGACTAAAGATACAAAGGGGTGTTTTGGACAGTAATGAACATTACTATTATTCAAAAAACCTGAGTTATACAAGACTGTGTTTGAAGAAGTACTATTTCTTCCCCTTCCCTTTTACACTGTTCTTATTTCCAATTTTCTTCCTGTTCTTCCCCTGTAGGAAAAACCTGTGCATTCAGTTTTGGAACTATTCTCTCCTGTACTTACTTTGCAAAAAGGACAAGTTATACACTTTGTTATATTCCCTTCTTATGTTAAAGGTAACATACAATTCATCCTTCTTACTTTCAATTTTTCATTTAACAACATTTATAGGAATGACACCCTGCCATTTCATACAAATTTTCATTATTTTTTCACATTTATATGACCATACTGTATTTTTATTTAAACATTCACCTATGTATGTTTTTAATATTTTGAAATTATAAGTAATATTTCTATGAGTATCTTTAGGCATGTATATTTTTGTATGGAAACAGATCTCCATAAGATATGTCCAGAGGTAGAATTGTTGGGTCAAATTTAAGATCATGTGTAGTTTTGTTAGGCAGTTCAAATTTTTTCCTGGATATATTTTACTAGTTTTCATTTACACTAGAAATGTATGAGAATTACTGTTTTCTCACAGCCCCATTCACAGAATATGCTGCCTTACTTTTAACGTTTTTGTCTATAGGTGACATGGATTAAATGATATGCACATGATTGCTTTTATATACATGTACCTAATTTTCACTAAAATTTGACATTTATCGTTTGTGGATTGTGTTTTTACATTATTGTATTAATTAATAATTCACATCTTTTCTAGATTTTTATACCAATTTTCTGGTCCATTGTCTTTCAGTTTTAGATTTCTGTGGATAATTAGCACATTATCCAATTGTTTGAGATATGTACTGGCCTTTGAAATTTTTCTGTTGTCTTTTAATTATAATTTTTCATATTTTTAGTTGATTTAATGTTAATGTGACTAAATTGCCTATTGCTTTCTCTCATTGCCTCTAGAATTTGAGTGATACTTAGAAAGCCCTTTGCCACGGTGAGATTAAAGAAGAGCTGCCATATTTTCTTCAAGGAGCTGTGTGGTTTAATGTCTTTTAAAATTACTTCTATTTTATGTTGTGGTTGTTTTTCCTGAATGTATGTATGTGCATCATGTGTTTGCCTGGTGCCCCTGGAGGCCAGAAGAGAGACATTGGAATCCTTGGAGCTGGAGTTATATAGGTGGTTGTGAGCATGTGGGTGCTAGGAACTGAACTCAGTCCTCTTAACCATCTGTGACCCATCTCTCTAGCCCTTGGTTTTACTGTTTGCTTAGATCTTTAACCTATGTTATATAAAGTAGATGGGACATTTTATGGATCTACTTTAAATTTTATTCTAAATATATCAGCCTCCCCTTTGCTCTAGTGCTTTTGCATGCCACCTTTGTTTATTATGCACTTACTTCCATTGGTGTTGACTTTTGTTTCTAGGCTATTCCATTGGGTTGTCAATTGTTTTAATTTTTTTATTTCACTGCATGTGTTTTGACTGCATGTATGCCTGTGCACCTGTGCATGCACAGTGCCCATAGAGGTCAGAAAGGGTGTTAGATCCCCTAAAACTCAAGATACAGATGATTGCAGGCTACCTTGTGGATGCTGGGAATCAAACCTGGCTCTGAAAGAGAAGCCAGTTCTCTTAACTGCTGAACCATCTCTCCAACTGCCATTTTTCTATTCTTCCAGAAGTAATATGATGTTGTCAATACAGAGATTTTCTAGAATTTGGGGAGTGATTGGTCTGGAATAAGTCTTTTCTCATGTATCTCCCTTTGCACTTATTTCTTCGTGCATATTCTTTCATGTAAGAACTTTGCCATCAAGTTGTTAAATTCCATAAATTGTTTGCAGGTTGAATTAGACTTATTTATCTACTCAGGGAGAACAGACATTTTTTTCCATACTGAGTTTGTTGGGGAAAAATAAAATCACAATAGCAGCGTTGCTTTGCCACCCTTAAAATGGAATCTTGAAGCCTTGTTAAACCAGACTTCAGGCACATCTACAACTCATATTTTGAGCTACTCTGAATATTCACCGAACAGACTGACCTTGGATAATAACATGAAATTCAACATTTGAAACAAATTTCACCAGCATTTGTAACGGTTTGTGATATTATCACCCTTGTTTCATGAGACTGCCTAGCCCCTTTCTTACAAGCAAGTTTGACTTTTACTTCAGACAAAAGAATCACAGTTTTTGACAAAGGGGACACAATTAAACTCTCTTGCTTCATAAGCTGCAAAAAAAAAAAAGAGCCCAGTTTTTTAGAACCTTGTAACATGTATTTCAGGACTGCTTGAATGTTGTGTCTCTTGGGATTGCTATTCTAAGAAGTCTCAAGTAAATGTAATTCTTCTTTGCCTTTGACCAGGGTAATATTTATCTCAGTCGGCAAGTTATTCTATCCAAGGACGGTGTCTGAGTGTGTACGGGCTGACAGTAAAGTACCCTAAACTAGGTATGTGACAAGAAACAGAATTTTTATTTTCTGATGGTTTTAATAGTTTTGCTTGGAATTTTGCTCATTTGTATGATACTGCATTGCTTTATATATATATTTTTATCTTTCTATGTTCTGGCACTTACCATTTTTCTATGGTAGAGAGAAAGGTTATGAATACTCTGATTTCATTTCTTATATATTCCAAGAGTCTTATTTCCTGTTTTTGTGTCTTTTCTTATTATTACCAAAGTAATAAGTAATAAGCCTGGCCATGCTTCCTTCTCCCATCTCTGCTTTCATCTTTCCCCATAAGCTCTATTGTTCAAACAATGAAGTTTCAGATCATTCACATCTGTCACGTAATGCCATTCATTTAATTGTCAGCTTGTATTAACCACATGTCTGGATGGGAGTCACTCTGTCATTTCACAGCTGTCTCGGACTTACATTTATCACATACAACTATGCTTGTTTTACCGTCAGTTCTCAGCTTTGCATTCTTTCCAGAGCCGAGAGGACTCACTAGTGTGTTTTCGGTTTGACTACTTTTTGGTTTTGAAATATGGGAGAGAGCATTAACAATGTTAATTGAACTTTGTAATGGAGTCCCTTCTCTCAATGGTGGCTGTTTCCTTTAACATTGGGATGTAGTTTCCTTTTTTTTAGGCTTTTTTGGAACATAATCTTTGTCTGTAGTTTTATGTCAAATTGAAGTCCCTAGTTATAACTTTTTATTTGTAATTTTTTGCAGTTTTTGTCTGTCTGCTTCACTACCCAAAGTGTATGGTGATGGAGTAAGACTTGCTGAAATTTCAATCTTTTTCTCTTTGCTAACTGTCATTTTGATGTTTTTTTACTCTCTGTTTCCAAAATAATGATGATTGTGTCAATATCATGTATATTTACAATTTCATTCTTAATGACTTGTATCTTTCTAGAGGACATACTGGGTGCCAGGTAGCTAGATAACTGACACTGCCCTCTACTAACTGTTGATTTCTAATGGTAGTCTTTCATACATACATACATACATACATACATACATACATGCCCATGTTTGTGTATACACATGCAAACCTTTGCACACTTAAAAAAAACCAGTTTCTAATCTATGCATACAGTAGAGGTTTCTAGAAGTAGCTTTCTGTTTTCATCACAAATTTATTGTACAACTAAAATGTTTTCTCCATTGCTCACATTTGTTTTTTTTTAATTGGGCAGTATTTTATTTTTCTTTATAATTTAATAAATACTTCTTGATGACTGAACATGGAGTAAGGCTGCTTGGTAGTTCAGAAAGATCACAGTGATGGTGTTTTCCTGACCATGGGTAGTGTTTGGTAGTGACTGGAATGACTTGTATGACATTACTGTCAAACCAGCAAGACCACATTTATGCACCCATCGTTTAAAGGATTGTTGGTAACCTGCGGATACTTTCCCCAAATAACCTTGCCTCCCTGTGTCACAAGGCCCAACTCGCTCACATTCACTTCAATAACTGTACTTTTGGTGATCACACCCAGGTTTATATATTATAGGGGTGATGGATTCTTTTTCGCACTATGTATGGGCAGGCAAAAAGTACCTTTCAGCTCAGGGTGTGTGTCATGGGCAATTTTGAAATGTGACCCATTGGCCTACTACCTTTGGGAGAGTAACAGTCTGCATAAAGCAGAGAACTTTTCATATTTAGGTGGTTTTCTTGTAAAACTATCACTACAAAGCAGACTTTAGTAACCATTCTCTTACATGCTTTCTTTTTCTTTTTTCTGTTCGAATAACTTTCAATACTTCCGTTTCTCCTTGGGCACTCAGGAACTTTGGGTAGAGGGACCTCCCATTTTCCCACCTTTTCATTTCTGCTTAGTCATGTTGAAAAGCACTTTTGCTCTCGACTGCCCCTCTCTGTCCAGCAGACAGGCAGGGACTGCTCCCTGTGGAGTCTTCTCATCGTCCTTCTGCTTGGTGTTTCTCTTTTCATGCATCTTAATCGTCTTTTCTATTTGTATTTTCTCCTCATGATGCTGTTTATGTATGGTAGAGCTTAGTCTTCAGGCCATTCTTTTTTTTTTGCATTCTTTGAACATTAATGGGCATCCCAACCTTCTCTCTTTCTCATGGTAGTCCAAACGATATCGATATCATTTGTGGTGCAATGAATTATATTCATCTTGTGGCATGATGAAATCCTTGGAGCAGCTGTCCATGACCTCCCAGGTTCCAAAAACCTCTTAATTTCTGGGTGTCACTGGCTCATGAGCCTGCTTCGTTCAGGCCAGAATAGGAAAGGGCTCATATTTGTTTTAAAGAAGAGTCTGTGAATACCTTCTCAGGACTTCTGAATATCTCTCATCCTGATATAGGTTCATGATGATGGATGAAAGAGACCCATCCTCGCTTTTGGATCTTGCTATACAGAGTCTACTGAGCAATGAGCCTGTAGCAATTCAATCCCTGGGGGAGATCCCAAGGGAGCTTTTTGTTCCACTGTTCTCTGCTGCCTTCATGGGAGGATACAGGAAAACACTGACAGCAATAGTGAAGGTTTGGCCCTTTACCTGTCTCCACATTGGAACATTAAGTGTGCAGGAACCCCAGCGTGAACTCCTGAAAGCCATGGTTGAAAATCTTCAGTTCCTTCCTGCCCAGGATTGTTCTTCTAGGTAAGACCCAATATAATAGAGAGATAGTAAGACATAGTAGGCTATGCTGCAGACTGTTACTCTCCCAAAGGTAGTAGCTAGTGAATGCTGAAGATGTAAATGGGAAGCTGTTGGGTCAACACTTGGTAACATATTAAAGGGTATTATACTCAATGTTCATTATGAAATCTGTTATTGAGAGTACAATTAATGGGTTTACATAGCAGGTGTTATTACATGGGAGAAAGACACTAACTTAAGCACTGGAGAGGAATTGAGGTGAATAAAATATGGGGAAAACAATTAGAGGATGTTGAATTTTCATGGGATAGACTTGTTGGTATTTGACATAAAGTGTGCAGACCAGGTCCCTACGTGCCATTGTTGATCCTGTGAGTTTACATTAAAATTTGTATACTGACATATATAAATAAATATATCTTTTAAAAATGTTATATATCTCTTAAATGGTCTATCTTCTCTTTTCCCTACAGGAGCACTAAATTGAGGATCCTAGATGTAAGGCAGGGTGTTGACTGCAGAACAACATGTCCTGAATTTGGTGTCAGATCTCCAACTTGTTTCCACGGCTGTACTCACTCTGTACACTCTATTCTGAAGTTAGAAAGCCAGTGCAGCACTGTAGATCCTGAGAATCAGTCCTCAAGGCAGCCTATGGAACTACTCGTAGACCTTTCCCTTGATGGCACCTCGAGAGAAAGGAAATTTTTTGCTTTGCTTCTGAATAAAGTAGAGCAGAGTGCAGGATCTTTGCACCTCTGCTGCCGAGATCTACAGATTGATAGATTCCCTTATGCCAAACACGCTCTGAAGTTCCTTGATCTAACTTGCATTCAGAACCTGGTGGTTGATCAGGCTTCACTGAGTGAAGTCACCACTCTTCTGGCTCACATGATCTATCTCGATAGCCTGAGTCTCTCTAAAATCACTTATAGATCTTTGCATGGGAAAGTCTTCCGAGTGTTCCTCAACTATCTTGGGCGGATGAACTGCCTGAAAGAGCTCAACCTGTCTTCCTTTAGCCTCACGGATCATCTGGACAGCCTGCTCAGGTGAGGGCTTGGAATCTGTACCTGTGGTTCCTGAACTGCCTGTTAAGACAGAGGGGGATCTACAGTCAGTCCTCCGCTCTATCAACTGAGCTATGGAAGATTTTTTTTTTTTAGGTGTTTCGAGACAGGGTTTCTATGTGTAGCCCTGGCTGTCCTGGAACTCACTCTGTAGACCAGGCTGGCCTAGAACTCAGAAATCCGCCTGCCTTAGCACCCAACCTAAAAGAGGGGACTTCTGCCCCTAGACCAAGCAGAGAGGGGCCACCCAGAACCCCCTCTGACTGGCAATCTGAATTCTTGCTTAGGCTGCGAGGCTAAGCACTGCAAGGGAATATAAATAAAAGTTAAAAATATCTCTCTGGGTTCCCTGAGGGACAAGCCTGACTGCATAGGGGTTGATGTCAAAAGTATCCCCTCTCCAGGAAAATGACATTGGGATGGGTATGGGCCCTCATGTCTCACTGGACAACAACAGGGGGACTGGAGCCATTACAAGGTCCCCTTCAATTACTGGAGGTCAGGCCTCTATCCCTGCCTTCGCAAGATTAGAATCACCACAGCCCTTCTATACTTAGAGAAGGGAGGAGATGTCAGGGGCAGCCCTGCTTACACACTGAAGGCCTAAAATCAGCCATAGGCCTAAAGTCAGCAATAGGCCTGTCATACATGTATACTAACACCAAGTCTTGGGTCACAGTGGTAAAACATTGAAACAGATGGCTATAAGCTAATGTAAACAGGCAGCTTTTGTGGAAATTTACCAGCCCGAGTAGTCATAGACCTTGTAAATAGGTAGCCTTGGCAGACAATACCAACTTAGATAAGGACAAGCGAGTCATAGGCAGAGTCATAGTGACTTGTCCCCTGAACCTTCACCCAGCCAATACCCTGTTCTGAAAGATATCTGTATTCCCCCTGAACACCCACACTCCAGTGTCATTCCCTTCCCCACATCCGGCCTTTCTATGTTTATAACCCCAGTGTGAATGAATTACGATTTGAGTAAAAATAAATAAATTATCAAAAAAATAAAAAAAACCCACAAGTTTTATCCTTCAACTGAGTGGAACTCAAAGTTTCCCCTGTGCTGAAAGTAATGCTCCAAGTTTACATGTGCAAGATTATATAGGGCACAGGACATAGCTAAGTCACAACAATACCAATCTAGCTTCATAACATATTTACTCCTAAAATGACAAATAAATCTTACTTCTGGATTTAGAGCAAAAGTAATATATATATATATATATATATATATATATGGTAATCCTAAAATATGTCTCTTATACGGTTTCTTATGTGTTCAAGAAATTATTATATTAAGGTATTGCCTTGGGGATTTTAAAGAAATATTTGCTATAGGGGTATCTTAATACAGATAACTTAAGTAGCCCATGAATAGAATTATATGTCATTAAATTTTTGTTTGTTTTAGTCCTGTTTGTATTATTTTAGACATTCATTATTATTATTCAGAGAAAGAATTTACCAAGTAAACCAGACTGCCAGATGGTATTAATAATACCATCTTGATTATATATATGAAAATTATTAAATAAATTATATCTTAAAAAAAAGACAGAGGGGGAATCATTTGCTAGGGGTTCCTGAGAGCCTCGAAAACTCTTTATGCCTTCTATGCCTGTCCTCTTGAGAGTTTGAAAGTAGCCATGTCAGGAAGTGTCTCTTATAATCTGAGAAAACAAGGTTTCAACACCCTTAGTCAGCTAAGCATGGGCAGGTACTGTGGACAGTCCAGAAGTATAAAGGGGAAAAATGAATGCAGTCCTTCTCTAGCAGTGGAGAGATGAAGAGGAGGAACTGAGAGAAAGACTTTATGTTGCAGCACAGTTACACATACCGACAGCCATGTAACTTACCCATGGACTGATGGCAGATGATTTTCCAAATCTGCTATCTCCAAGGTTCAGGCCATGAATGTGGAGGCTGTCATTTATGGACTGGCCAAAGGGAGCTTCCAGTTGGTTTTCTCCTTCTGTCCTGTCTGTTCCAAGCAGCTGAACTAGTTCCACTTTTGATTGTGTTGTAATTACAAAGTAGATTAATTTTCCACTAAACTTATTTTCCACTAAAGATTTTCCACTAAATCTTTGGCACAAACTCTTATCTATAACATACTGTGAAATTCTCCAGGATACAAATTCTGAGAATAGAAAAGTAACTTCTCAGGATCACACATCTGTGGAGTGAATTAAAGCCCCTGTTGTTAGCTGCTGCAACGTATGTGTGCAAAACTGCTTATTCTTAGATTCCTCAGACTGCTTTGTTTCATCTGACATTCATCCTATTTTTGTTTTCTCTCCACAGAGCCTTACCAGCCAATTTGGATTTCTTGTATCTGCCGTTCTGTGAAATTTCTTACAGAGATCTCAAATTTCTATCCCAGAGCACTCAGGCCACCCATTTAAAGCTGTTGAATCTTAGTAACAACCCAATGTATTGGGATGACTGCAGGCCTTTTCAGATTCTTTTGCAGAA
The DNA here is from genome assembly GCF_004785775.1 of Grammomys surdaster. Taxonomy (NCBI): domain Eukaryota; kingdom Metazoa; phylum Chordata; class Mammalia; order Rodentia; family Muridae; genus Grammomys; species Grammomys surdaster. The sequence continues at coordinate 5,136 of NW_021622280.1, read as the reverse complement.
GCTCTCAGACACCTTGCAGCATTTGGCCATAAACCATTGCCATTTAACAGATGCTGTACTCTCTGCTATTCTGCCAGCCTTATCTAAGTGTTCCCATCTCCGCGTGATTAGCTTTGTCTCTAACCCCATTTCAATGCCTATGCTCATGAGAATTCTTCACTACTTAACACCTTTGATGGAACTGAAATACGTGATTTACCCTATCCCTATACATTGCTATGAACAATGGCATTTTCATGGCAGCTTAGACCGGCAAAAGCTCGCTGATGTCCAAGCACAACTGAAGGCAATGCTACAAGCTGCAAAGAGGAGTGACATGAACTGGATCACTTATTCTCAGTAAACTTCCAAGTTTAACCCAATTCCATCCCCAAAATTTGACCTGTTAACTGTTCAATGTTCTTTTCTCGAGCTCTCGGAATCTGACGTAAGATTCTTATGTTATAGAAGACTAAAGTTAGGAAGGATAACTGATTGATTAAAAACATTAACTCTAAGAAAACGGAGAACTTTGAAAGTCCATTTACTGTTCTTGATCTTCATCTTACTGGCTGGGTATATGATATGCAATGACTACATCATGGTATGCTGTATGTTTCATCACTCATAAATATTTAATATAATTTAATATCATTGCAACTTTTCCTGGATTTGTTTGTAGAGTGGGAGGTATCTTTGAAGAAAAATCTTTGTCCCTCCACTTCAAGTTACTTTAAATGACTCATATTTTATGCTTCCTTGGGCTATTTATGAGGAGCTACCTGGAATTAACAGAAAAATAACCAATCCCATAACACATTGACACATTCAGCTATATTGTTTCTTCCTTTCCTAGGTTTCAGATTATTTCATACATCACGTATCTATTGAGGGTATTATTCTAAGTTCTAAGAATTAAAATACAGATAAGACTAATCTCCTTTATGAAGCTACTTAGAGTCCATTTCCTTATATGTTTGATTTGTCCTTCTACTGTTTGTTAAGCAACCACTTAGTAATGTTATTTTATCCATTTGAACCCCAAATTTTGCCTTTCTTTTTCTTTCTATAGTCTTCAATAGAAAGTAAACTCCACATTGTTGGATATCTATGCAAAAGTTCATGGCTTAACTATCACCTCCTCAAAGAGCTTATTCTCTTATATCTGTTACTCTGTTTTCTGACATGGAATATACCCGAGATAATTGACTTTTAGGGAGGAAGAGGTTTTTTTCTTACTTGTAGAGGTTTCACTGTATGCTTAGTCCCATCACTTTGGGACACTGGGAAGGTAGATAGAGCATTGTAGAGAGTCTGTGGCACAGAGATACAGTCTCACTTCATGAAGGCCAAGAAGCACAGAGAAAAATGTGAGTTCTAGGGTTCCAGTATATCAGGCAAGAGCACAAACACAATGAATTATTTCCTTGAGTGGGCACACTATAAAGCTTCTACTGCATCCCAGAAAGCAATTAGAGGGGATCAAGATTTATCATCTGAATTTTTAGGGGAAACATTTAGGAGCTAACCCAGAATACTTTCTATGCTTCCTCTAATTGATTTCTTTTCTAGCTGTCACTGTCACATAACACATTGGATATATTTTCTAACATAATGGACCATGCCCTGAGTATTCACTACAGCTGCTTTTCCATGATAACAGTGTTATTAGCTATGCTACATTCTCACTCTATGTGTGTAAGAGTCCTAGCTATTCAAGACTTATGAAGAGACAAATAATATCAGCAATTAGTAATTTACTGAAGATGCTATTGTTATGTTGAAATCATAACGTAATGCACTCCAAAGACACAGTAAAAGGTTCATCAGTTTAATATTAATTCCTGTCATGTGTTCAAGTTTCAACATGACTGCATTTCAAAGACTGTGGGGAAAATTTAGAGGCCGCCACAGCGGTGGGGAGAAACCCTATGGTTCCAGTGGCCTGGAGGCCTTGGCGGTGACAGGCCCCAATGACACGAGGAAGTTCTTGGTTCCAGAAAGGTTTATTGTCATGGCGGATGGTGGATGGATCTAGGCATACCCCCCAGAACTCAGGGCAGTCCCGAGTTATATAGGGAGGCTGAAAGGGGGAGGATTGGGGGAGGGTCTGGGGGAGGCATGCTTAATTTGCTCTGCCCTCTGGCCTTCATTAGTATGTAAATCCCTAGGGCCTGAGGCCTATAGTCTGGCCTATGTGACTGAACAATGTAATTCTATGAAGACATGACTGCTTTTCAGGACCTTGGATTCTGGGGGGCGCCGAACTCCTGCCGGTACTCACGCAGAGTCTCGCGGTTCTAGGCACCTGCTCAACCATGACCCAGGATAACCTCACACAGTCCCACAAAAGACATAGTAAAAAAAGGTTGAAAATTAGTGATAGTTATTACACAGTGCTTTCTCTTTGAAATACTTTAGACTGCATCTTTTTTTAAATTTAATTTTATTTTTTAAACTATTCACTTTACATTCCACTCACTGACCCTCTTCTAGTCTCTCCTCCCATAATCTTTCTCCCATTCCCACTACCCTTCTCCTCTGAGCAGAAGAGGACCCCCTAGGTATTCCCCCACCCTGGCACTTCAAGTCTTTGTAAGACTATGTGCTTTCTCCCGCACTGAGGCCAAACAAGACAGCCCAGCTAGAAGAACATATCCCTCGGACAGGCAACAGATTTTGGGATAGCCCCATTCCCAGTTGTTTGGGGCCCACATGAAGACCAAGCTGCACATCTGCTGCATATGAGCCAGGGGCTGGGGGAGGGCTAGGTCCAGCCCATGTGTGTTCTTTGGTTTGTGGTTCAGTCTCTGGGAGCTCCAAGGGTCCAGGTTAATTGACTCTGTTGGTTTTCCTGTGGACTTCCTATCCCATCTGGGGCCCACAATCCTTCCTCCTGTTCTTTCATAAGAGTCCCCAAGCTCTATCCACTGTTTGGCTCTGGGTGTCTGTATCTGTCTGAGTCACTTGAGGGGTGGAACCTTTCAGAGGATAACGTGATCCTGTCTGCAAGTATAACAGGGTATCATTAATAGTATTAGAGATTAGGCCTTGCTCATGGGATGGTTCACAAGTTGGGCCAGTTATTGGTTGACCATTCCCTCAGACTCTGCTCCATCCCCTGTGCCTGCATTTCTTGTAGACAGGATAAATTTTGGGCTGAAAGTTTTGTGAGTGGGCTGGAGTCCTTATTGCTCCACTGGGGTTCCTGCCTGGCTACAGGAGGTGACCTCTTCAGGTTCCATATACTCACTGTAGTGAGTCACAGCTAAGGAAACTCTGATTTTTGGGTGCTTCCTTTATCCCAGGTCTCTGCTTCTTCCTTGAGATGCCCACCACCTCCTCAGTCTTGTCAGTTGTAGATTTCATTCATTTTCATGGCTATCTAGCCACCTCTTCTGTTCTTCCCCAACCCAATCCTGAGCCTCCATCCCCCTCCATATCCTCTCTCCCATCCAGTTTCCTCCCTTCATCCATCTCTAATGACTACTTTCCCCTTCTGAGTGAGACTCACATACCCTCCCTTGGGTCCTCCTTATAGTTTCTATGGGTCTGTGGGTTGCAGCATGGGTATCCTATACTTTATGGCTAATATCTACTTATAAGCGATTACATACTATTCATGTCCTTTGGGGAGTGAGTTAGCTCACTCAAGATGATATTCTCACCTCCCATCCATTTGCCTTCAAAATTCATGATATCTTTTTTTTTTTTTATGGCTGAATAGTACTCCATTGTGTAGATGTACCACATTTTCTTTATCTATTCTTCAGTTGAAGAATATCTAGGTTGTTTCCAGAATCTGGCTGTTATGAATAAAGATGCTATGAATACAGTTGAGAAAGTGTCCTTGTGGGATGGTGAAGCATCTTATGGATATATACCTAGCAGTAGGTATAGTTGGATCTTGAGGTACAAGTATTCCCAGTTTTCTGAGAAACCGCCAAAGTGATTTCCAAAGTGGTTGTACAAGTTTGCATTCTCACCAGCAATGAAGAAGTATTCCTTTTGCTCCACATTCTTGCCAGCATGTGCTATCTCTTAAGTTTCTTAGCCATTTTGATGGGTGTAAGATGGAACCTCAGAGATGTTTTGATTTGACTAAGTATTTTGAACATTTTCTCTAAGTGCTTCTAGGCTATTCAGGATTTATGTTGAGAATTCTCTATTTAGCTCTGTGTACCCTTTTGGGTTGAGTTCTATAAGCTTCTTGTGTGTTTATAAGCATCTCATTCTTTAGGTTGGGAAAATTCTTTTATATGATTTCGTTGAGAATATTTTCTGGGCCTTGAAGCTAGGACTCTTAATCTTCTTCTATTCCTATTATTCTTATGTTAAGTCTTTTCATTTTATCCCAGATTTCCTGGATGCTTTCTGTCAAGAATTTTGTTAGATTTAACATTTTTTGACTGATGTATCAATTTCTTCTATTGTATGTATCTTCTATGTCTGAGATTCTCTCTTCCATCTCCTGTATTCTGTTGGTGATGCTTCCATCTGATGTTCCTGTTCTCTTCCCTAGGTTTTCCATCTCCAGGATTTCCTCAGTTTGTGTTTTCTTTATTGCTTCTATTTCTACTTTCAGGTCTTGCACAGTTTTATTTTCTTTGCCTGTTTAATTGTATTTTCCTGTATGTGTTTAAGAGATTTATGTGTTTCCTCTTTAAAAGTCTCTATCTGTTTGATCATATTTTTCTGTATTTCTTTATGGGATTTATTCATTTTCTCTTTGATAACCTTTATCATCTTTATACAATTGTATTTAAGGTCATTTTTTTGTGTTTCAGTTGTGTTAGGATATCTAGGGCTTGCTGTAGTGGAGTAGTTGTGCTTTGGAGATGTCATATTGCCCTGGCTGTTGTTGATTGTGTTCTTTTGAGGGCCTTTAGCCATCTGGATGGTTTTGGTCCCTGGATATTCTTGCTGTAGTAGGTATTGGGAGGGGGTGAACTTCAATTGTCCTAGCACAGCAGGCCTCGGATGGATACCTTTTAGACATATGATTCTGGACCTGCAGGTCTGTATGATTCAGGAGCCTCAGGTCTGATGAAGGTGAGCGGAGGAGAATGGAGGTCTTCCTGGGACGGCAGCCTGCTCAGGGCAGCTTGGCTTGGTTCAAGAAGGCTCTGCCAGCAAGTAGATGGGTGGGGGAAGGGA
>NW_021622279.1:0-2001 GCF_004785775.1 Grammomys surdaster | reverse complement strand
ATGAAGGCAGTGGAGACAAAGCAGGATTGGAGATCATCTTGGGATAGTAGGCTGCTCAGGGCAGCTTGGTTTGGCCCAGAGGGCTCAGAGAGCAGGGCTTTATATTTCATCTTATAGAAAGAAAAAAGTTAAAATAACAAATACCATATTTACATTACCTTTGTATTAAAGGATAGCATTGTATTTTCATTTTGACTTGGTAAAATAGTAAAAGTTAACTGAATTTTGTTCCTAGTACTCACATTATCCTTTTAAAATGTAGATGAATATATGCCATCTAGTAGGTCAGTTAAACTTGTTTTATTGATTCTAGTTTTGTTGACCACAGATGACACTTCCAAGTTAGGAAGTATGACATTTTCAAATGACATATAATTCACATATAGTATTTCTTTTGTGACATAATATTTTAAAGTACTTAAAAGCAAATGGAAAGTTAGTGATTTATTCATATTTTTCATATTGCTTTTATTATGATACAAATGTGTATGAACACTTCTTTCTTGTTTCTTTGTTTTTAGTATTCCACATTTAACAAAATGTTACTGAGATTGTGCTCTGCTGTTTCTTAATATTTTTTTCTGGCTTATACTTTTTCCAATATTGCTCTTACTAAATGCTGTTTACACATACTGTGTTCCCATTCTGACCGATTTCACAGCAGGATGATACTTGGGAGTGAGAAGTTGGAGCAAGATTTGAATAGTTCCTTTTATGCTACACTTTGGCTCTATCACTGCATCCTGAGATGAAAACAAGACCACATAACGAACAGATAATTAGGAATATCATTCTTGCACTGACAAAGTGAATTACCAATTCCTTTTGTAAGAAAGTGGCTTTCAGTTGTTTCTAGCAAATTTGAAATATTATCTAAATCACATCTGAGATGTGTCTGCGCAGCTCGGCCAGAGGCTCCCAGCGGAGCTGCGGCGGAGCGCCGGGCCTGCGCGGATGGTGCGAAAGCAGGTGCGGTGGGCAAAGCCTCGGGACGGGCAGGGGTTGAGTGGGGCGGGCGGCTCTGTCAATCTCACTTAGCTGCCTCCAGGAGACCCATAGCGCATCCCTCTCATAGTGGAGCAGCTTAAGATCCTTGGCCTTTTTGACAGCTTCCACCTGGACTGCCTGGCCGACATGGACACTAAGCCAGCTTACCAGAATCTGAGGCAGAAGGTGGATAATTTTGTGTCAACACACCTGGACAAACAGGAATGAAATACTGCAATGAACAAGAACCAGTTGCGAAATAGGCAGAGGGAGAACGTGGTTCAGTCAGGCATGTTGGAAGAAGTGGACAGGATCATTTCTCAAGTGGTAGACCCCACTAAACCACATCTTCAGGCCACAGATAGAGCGAGCAATCCATGAGTTTCTGGCCGCCCAGAAAAAAGAAGCTGTGGCAGCTCCCTCTCCAGAACCTGAAAGCCAGGATCCTCCAGCGCCATCCTAAGATTCTTCCTAAGAATATGCCTAATACCTTTGGAAAGCTCTATTTAACAAAGAAATGGATTCCTATTTCATACTAATATAACTTTAGTTGGCCATGTCATTACTGATGTCAAGATTTTGGCCTTGACTTTGGTGATATCCACATTGGATGGAGAGCAAGTTTGGTGGTGGGACAGTTACCCACCCATACTTGCTCATGGATTGCGTCACCTTAGACCAGCCTGTCGAAGGATGTGATCCTAGTACATACTACAGAGGTTTAAGCACTACAATGATATAGGTTGTCCTGAATGAGCCTTAATATTTGAACACAGACACTACATGTGGATGTTAGCGCTTGCGCTGTGTGGTATGCAGAAGCCAGGCTGGAGGCTAGCTGGTCAGGAGAGCAAGGGTCAGTGGGAGCAACTGTTTGACAGGATTTTTTTTTTTTTGCCTTGTTCCAAACTGGGCCTAGTGAGCCTGCCCAAGCCTGGCTCGATTTTCGAGACCTATCTATCTCTCCCACTTCTGCTCGGGAATGATTCAGCATGACCAGGCCTTGCCTGCCTA
>NW_021622278.1:0-25496 GCF_004785775.1 Grammomys surdaster | reverse complement strand
TCTCTCTCTCTCTCTCTCTCTCTCTCTCTCTCTCTCTCTCTCTCTCTCTCTCTCCTCCTAGCTCCTCCTCTCCTTCTCCTCCTCTTTCTCTCCTTACTCCTCCTACCTTAACTCCCCCTACATATCATCTTTCCTGTTAAAATAAGAAAAAACTTTCTCTCAAAATACAATTAGAGCATAACTATACCAATTTGTATCAGTAAGGTACAAGATAGACCTAATACCCAGTCCATCATTTTGTTGACTAAACAGAACCTCTGTCATCTCTCCTAACTAAAAGACTTAGTAGTTCTAAACCTGGCTTTAGAATGAATGTCAGCTGAAAACCGTCCTCTCAAATCTATTCTCTCAAAGTAAATACCCTGGGTTGGCTATGAGACTGTAAATCTTCAACCCCATCAGAAATCCAGAATGACAGAATTAATTGAAGATATGAGAAGCACAAACTGTGGCTTCTAAAACTTAGCCAATTTATAGAGACCACTGTGTAGGAGGAGCTACACAGGGCAGGGCTGGTGTTTCTGGTGGGCCGGTTCTAGCTGCTGTGTGCACGTGGCCTCAGGCCGAGAAACATGGTGGCTGGCTGCAGCTTAGATAGTCGACCTGAGCCTGAGGCCGTTTTAAATAATTACTACAACACCATTGAACATCTGGACAGTCCCTTACTTCAAAATGTTGGAGCATCTTGTCTTCAGCCTTCTGGCTTAGGATCATCTGACAGGCCTACTGATGCAGAATGTTTAAGGGCTGATCACTCTGTCTTGGCAGATATAATCAGTCAACTATTCTGCAAGTGCGTCTGTTTTCTGGACAGTGTTTTGTCTGTAGATGAAAAGAGGCAAGTATTGCCTAGTGGCTGTCTCACCACAACCGGAGTAACTCCAAAGATGCTCAATTTCTTCTTAGAATCCAAGACAGGAAGCTGTCAGGAGCAGACAGGTCTCTAATCAAAATGAATAATAATACAGAAATGTTTGTAATGCCAATTCTGTCGACTTCTGAAGTTTTTGAAAAACAACTATCTATGTAAGGCAATCTGGACTGTTGTCCGTTATCTCTTCTCAGCTATTTCTATTTAAAATATAGAAAACACCCTAACAACAAATTCAGCCATGAATTTGCTATAGGCCCCTAACTGACAGGCTAACCATCTCAAATCAGTTAAAAAAAAGTTAAAGAAGGACTGGGTCTAAGCCTTGTATCCCTAAATGTGTTTTATAGGCACAATGCCTATGAGAATAACAATATTAATCTCACTTTTATATCAATAAGAAACTATAGCAATGAAAACCTTAAATTTGAAATCAAAATAAATTTTGTACCATTTAAGAAATTATAACTTCAGCTTAATAACAATTATGCAGATTTTTGTCAGTAGGTTATGGCTATGCAATAAATCCTAGCTATTCCTCCCTGTTCCAACAAAACCACTACTTCTCCCTAGAAAGACAGCCCAATATTAACCACCTCAGTCCCCAAGCCCAGGGAACAGGGGCACCGACTCTTCATTAACTTCTTTAAGCTGAATTTGGGCATTGAGATATTAGAAGAGGGGCCAGGGAAGGGTAAATTGATAAGCCTCTGACATCTGTGTCTTCACTGAATCCAGCTGAAATTCCAGGACATCAGAGATTCGAGCAGGTCTGCTCATCTTGCTTGATGAGTAGATACACCAAAGCTGTGTATTTTGCAATATACAATTCTCAAAACAAATTTTAGTATCAAGATAATTTTTTGTTTGAATTCTGAAATCTAGTGTTCTAGTGTCTTGCCTCTGTCATGTCTAATCCATATAATTCTGGGAGGTAGAAATATCTTAATCATCTCTTCTGAAAACAAACAGACAAAAGCTTTTTCCCAAAACAGCATTTCCTTGCGCCAGTAACTAGAAAAATCTTTATCTTGACCTTTTTCCTAGGTGAAAAAATATAATCACAAAACTGAAAATCACACCCATCTTGAAAATAAAATCAACTTAATACCTAAAATACTGTATGTGCCTTTTCTTTAGGCCTTCTCTATTTTGCCAAGCAGGAAAAGAACCCAGAATTCCTGTGGGGCCCATGTTAGACAGAACCCGAGTCTCCTGTGAGGCAATATATCTTTGTATCATCTGAATACACCTGATTTACACTATCTTTTCTGTTTGGCACTCTGCCTAGAAGGGTTTTTTTATTTATACCATCTATCTGTTTGGCTATGTACTCCAGAGCAGCTTCCACTTATACACTGTACTCTCTACTCAAGAGGCAGTGACAATTTTCCCTATCTAAGTTCCAAACCACAGGTGATTATCCCCACGTGATTCAGACAAATCTGTTTATAAATCTTTCCCAAAAGCAAATAATCCCTATATTTTAACTTCTCTACTTAAATAAATCAGTAACTGTTCCACAATGGAGGCTTATTTATTTAGGTCTCTTGGTTAAAAGTATACTTGTCTGTCTGTGGTTCTGTACCTAGAGCCACAGACAAATTTTCTGTACGTATCTTTGTTCTGAACTGCAGATGAGATTCTCCATGTGAATCGGACAAAACTGTTTCTAAATGTATCTTAAAAACAAATAATCTCAGCCGGGTGGTGGTGGCGCATACCTTTAATCCCAGCACTTGGGAGGCAGAGGCAGGCGGATTTCTGAGTTTGAGGCCAGCCTGATCTACAGAGTGAGTTCCAGGACAGCCAGGGCTACACAGAGAAACCCTGTCTTGAAAAAACAAAAAACAAACAAATAATCTCAATTTTAATTCACAGACACTGTAATCTCTACTTTACAGTCAGCTACTTTCTTCTTTTCCTAACAAAAAGCAACCTGTGTCTCCCCACAGCAGGGGAGTTTAGCTGCAGTTTTTTGTTCAGGATTCCTGTGCTAGCTAGAAGTCATGTGACTTATCTCAGCGCTTACTCACTCACTTTCTTTTTTTAAAAAAAAATACAACTTTTCCTCTCAGGTGGAATAGACTTAAATTTCTAGTGAATTCGTGCTAGACTTTGGTCACCACTTTGTTTTAGTACTTATTTTAAAAATGGCCTCTGGTCAAGCCGACTATCTAAGCTGTAGAGGCTCTGCCTAGCTCAGTCTCCATGTTTCTGTGGCCAGAGGCCACCTGTGCTACAGCTAGAATTGGCCAGCCAGAAACACCAGCCCTGCCACCCACTAGATGCCAGCATGGGAGATGGCTCTGCCAATCTTCCATGCTGTCTCCGCAAGGTTGGCATTGCCAAGACCATCATAATTTTTTCACAATTCCCTCTATTATTCAATTTGCACCAAGCAATGGTCCACATAAAAATACTATTAAACCTATTATCATCTCCCTGATTCTGGTCGTCCTGAGCATAAATGGGTGTCTACTCTGACATGCCTGTTTTCTTTTCTATTCGGAGTTCATCAGGGAGATTAGTGACACTAGGTTTGTCCAGTGTCTGTTCTTTTGAAGGAAGGAGAACAAACTAATTATAACTTCTTTAAAAACAAGCATTCATTTGTGTGTGTATGTGTAGGTAGGTGAGTGGGGGTAGGTCAGATGTGGGAGCAGGTTCTATCCTTCCACTCCTGAGACTCCAGGTCATCAGGCACAGAATCAAATACCTTTACCCATTAAGCCATCTTGCCAGCTCACCTTCCAGTTTTAAAAATATTTTAAAGAGACGTGTTTTCTAAACAATGTAAGCAATTCAACTCGCTAAGTAAAAGTGCAATACTATTTCATGATGATTTATATTTACATATTTTCTTCATAATTCTTCTGACACTTAATATTGACAGGATCGTAGTTTGGTGTTTAGGTTGAAGGTGACTATGTGGAAATAAAAAAAAAATTCTTCAATAAATTAAAAATGAGAATAAGCCAGACTTTCTCACTCAGCATTTTGGTAATATGTACCCAGTAATAATTATTATGATTATTAACATTTCAACACTGTCAAGTGGTTGTGCTGAGCCTTATATTTTCATTATCTAAATGTGTCCTATTCACAGCCTTATGTGGTTTGAATGTATTTGTATGTCCATTTTATATACTTTCCACAACTTACATTTTTACTCACATTACATGTCAATTGCAGGCCCCCTCCCTCCTCTGTTCCCAATCCTGCACTTGCAAATTAACCTCCCCATTAACCTCTCCCCTTCTCCTCAGAGAAGGGGAAGCCCCTCTTGGGTACCACCCCATCCAGGGACATCGAGTTCCAGCAAGATTAGGCACATCTTCTCCCACTGAGGCCCAACTAGGCTGTCTAGGTATGGGGAAGGAGATCCAAATGCAGGCAGCAGAGTCAGGGACAACCCTCACTCCAATTCTTAGGGGACCCACATGAAGACTAAGCTGTGTATATCTGCTGTACATTTGAAATATGAGGTAGGCTCAGATTTTTATTCTCCTTGAATTTTAGTTTAGGTTTTGTTGTTGTTGTTGATGATGATGGGAGTTATATATGATTGGATGGTAGTATATTAGAATCAGTATTGTGGGATTAAAGTTGAACGATAAATAATTAGGGCTTTGTTCACTAAATCCGACAAAAAGTTATGGTCTGGCCTGGTAAATCTATCTGGCTAGATAATGGCTATGTCTCACTTATAGTTTATTTTTCCATTAATTGGTAACTAACCCTAACCCTAAACTTAGTCTGTAACCCCTAATAAACAATTCCTAACACGAAGGTAGGTAGTAAGGCACAAAATCTAAACCCTCTGATACTGACTGCGGCAGCAGGTCATTGGTCTCGAGGTACAATGGAAGTTAGGGGTCACGAGGTAGAGCAGGGCGTGGAAGGGTCCGAGACAAGTCAGCTGACTCTTCAAAGCCAATCAGAATTGCCAGCGGCCTCTTTAAATGGGAAGAGGGACCGTTGAGGGGCAGCCGGCCACCAAAGACTATGGCGCGTCCACCACCGCGAACTCCTCTCCAGAAATGAGCGGCTAAAACTGCTGAGGGAGTGGAAAAGTCAAAAAAACCTCTCCGGGTCCGTCTACTTAGGTGACCCATAATAATCTCTTTTAACTTACTCAACTTGTTTGGGACTAAATAACCAGGGTAGAGGGATTAATCTGTGATCTGGACTGATCACTCAATGGTTCCATCTTGTGTGATGCGATAGTTTCTTCCAAGGTGGAGGTAGCTTCAAGTATGTGACTAATCATTTCCTACTTTCTCTTTAAAGTTCTCCATACATCCTTTCACCCCCTCTTCCAAGATTTATATTCCTGAACCAAACGAGGTGGCATTTCCTGGGCTGCGAGAGGATTTCGAGGTCTGCGTCAACTGGGATAACGAAAGTGGTGAGACCTCAACTCCAAAGGCTCATGTTCCGTATTTACACCTTAGTTTAATATACCATTAATTTTTATGTGCTAGTCTTTTAAAAACAGCAGGGACTGAAATGTACAGATACTTTCCCCATTTCTATTGTATTCAATATTGTAAAAACAACAACAACAACAACAACAAAAATGAAATAAAACCTTTTTCACACCTGAAAAGCAAATACATGCCCACGTACCTGCTGTGTATAAGGGTGATTTCATTTCCTGTAGTGGACTCTTTAGGGCAGACGGTTGTTTTCAGTGTCACTTGTGTAACTGATCATTGACTTGAAATTTAGTGATCTTTCTCTTTCTGCCTCTTTAATACTGAAATTTCAGATGTATACTTCCATACCTAACATTTTATTTATTTATTTATTTATTCATTCATTCATTCATTTATTTATTTTATTTATTTTCGAGACAGGGTTTCTCTGTGTAGTCCTGGCTATTCTGGAACTCACTCTGTAGACCAGGCTGGCCTCGAACTCAGAAATACGCCTGCCTCTGTCTCCCAAGTGCTGGGATTAAAGGTGTGTGCCACCACTGCCTGCCCATACCTAACATTTTAATCCTGACTTTTTGCGATAATTTTCGATTTGTAAGAAAGTGTTCACAAAGATTTTCTTAGTGTGTAGAGATTTTATAAAAAGTACAAGATTACCAAAACTACAAGTATAGGATTACCAAAACCAGGACATTAACATTGCAGATATGCAGATAAGTTAAGTACACATTTCATTTGCATTTGGTGAGCAATTTCAGTAATGTTTTCTTTGTATTCTAGGACATTATTCCAGATACTTCATTGAATTTGATCAGCATTTTTCCATAGTCTCATCCAGAGAAATAGGTCTTCAATCTTCAGTGGATTCACAACTCAGACACATTTGAAGATTCTTGGTCAGTCGCTTATTTTAAAAATTCTGACAGTTTTATTTTGTCTTATTAAAGTTGTTACATAATTTACACAATGCTGGTTTTCATATGACATTCACACACATATGTTTCTGGTGAATATGAACTGGACAGGTTTTTTTTTTTTGTTGCTGTGCATACTGCTTCTTTGTTGAAAGTGTTTAGCGCATCTCAGTGCTTGTGTTTGAGTGTTTTACTCTTTTAATTGTATAAGCTTATTATTTGCCCAAGAAAGATTATTTAACCTTCTCTTATTTACAATCCATTTACATCCTCATTTTGCATTACTGCTGTAGGCAAAACCTTCAAGAATTAAAGGGTTTTAGAGAGCAGGTCCCATTCTCTTGTCAATTGACGTAGATGAAATGGTTTGTGCTTTCACAATTTAGTATAATGTCCTTTATAGGTCTGTTATGTAGAACCACTTTATGTTGAGGTGTGCTCTTAGACTCTTCAGGGCTGCTGTTATCAACAGATCTCTAGCTTTTCTCAAGACCTTTTCTGTGTGTCCTTCCATTTTTAGAATATGTCCCTTTTAAGCAAGCATACCTTTCTGTACTGTTTTTTATATCATCCTATGATCTATCCTCTAAATGTATTTATGAACTATATTACTTCTAGTGATTTCTGTATCTTGAACCACCTATTGTCACTGACAGGAAACCAACTTGATAATAATAATTTTCCTGTGGGCTGTGAGCATGCTGTGAACAAGACCTAACCTGAGATAAGTTTCACTTCTCAGAGTTTCACTTTATTATTTGTTTCTTTTTATGATATTGATGTTTAAATGTAGAATTTCCTTGAATCTTTCTTCCATCCCCAATATTCATTAGGCTAAGTGATACAGTTTGCTGGTGAACCTTTCTACACTGCTTTTTGTTTGATTTTTTTTTAGTTCTAATATTTTTATTCTTTGTTTTCAAACTCAGTTTCTTGTTGATCCTCTCATGTATGTTTCTGGTTTGCATCTCCATATCCTTAGCTACATTCCTTTACCTGCTACTTTGTATCGTCCTTGAAACTAATGAATCTTATTTTGTGCAGAGTTTGAATTCTTAGGGCATCCTTCCAACCACTTCATTGTCTTTTTCGTTTCAACAGTTACATTTGAGGAGTTATGATCATTTTCCCTGTTTTTCATGTTGCTTGTGCTTCTGTTCTATCATTTCTACATCACTTGCTATTGATGTTTCTTCTAGTTTTATTTAGATATGTTAGTGCGCAGCCTCCTCTTGAAGACTAAATCTTCAGTACTGTTCAGAAATGACAGAAATAATCAGTATAACAGCTGTCACACCAACACAGACCATGTCTATAAAGTAAACATGACATTGATTAAATCCAACTACCACAGCTCAAATGAGAATAGAGCAGGAATTACAAAAATAGTGAGCAGTGAACTGTAAAGTTCTAACTGAATGTGGGTTAAAGTGGAAGTAGTAAATGAATATAGTGAATTGGGTGGGTGGAGAAACCTAAGAAGAAGCAATGCTGAATAAAAGAAAGGAAAGTGGAGAAGGAAAAATGGAAACATGTTAGGTTCGGAGCTGCCAAATAGGTTCTGTGAACCAAACCTTGGTTCTTTGTGACAGCAAATTTTTTTTTTCTTAGCTGCTGAACTATCTCATCAGCTCAGACTATTAGTAACTTCTAGGCTGGTGACAGAGCCCCTACTAGTCAAACTTCAGTTGGCTAATGTAGCTGTCTTTTAGGAGCTTCCTTATTTCCATCCCACACATTGCTTTGATATCTTTGAGTGTTCCCCTCATAGCGAGACTCTTCAGTTTATAAAGTATGAGTGTGCTAATGTCCATGTCAGGGTATATGTTACAAGTGTCTTTTAAGACTAGAGGAAGGAAATAGAGCACCGAGATTATGTTGGAATTTTGGTCTCACTGCACTTATTTCTCACCCAACAGTAGAGCATTTGTGAGAGGAAGTTGCTGCAACCTAAGGCCTTCGAGGGTCTGTATCTCAGGATTCTTGGTTTCAGCAGCATTGACCCATACAGTAGGTAAGTGGCTCTAGATGTAGCGCTTCTCCATGACCTCAACCATGGGGTTATCTGAGTCCTTGGTTGTTACCTGGTGGTGGGGTTTATTCATTAACACACTGGTGGTATGGCCTCTGAGCTGTGGCCCCTGAGGGTCTGATGCCTGCATTGGTTTCAGAGTGCCTTGTCTGTCGTTCACCAAACCTTAGCACTGCCTTCTTCTACAGGTGTCTCCTACAAAGCTAGTCTGGCAACCTCTCTCCAGTCCTTCTTATTTACCAGAATACTTTGGCTTTAAATATTTGACCTTTCTCAAAATTTCACCTGAATGGACAAACCTCTGAGACAGCAGGAATAAAAAAAAACGTTCAAATTGTTTCTTAATGATCATTTGTTACACATGTAGAGTCAGTGTAAGCCCAGATTTACCAATTCCGTTTAAGGTTTTGTGAAAATAATAGTCATGCCCTTTCCATAGAAATCCCAGTCTCTTGGTGAAATGATGGCTCATAGGTTAAAAGATGCTCTTCCAGAGGTCCTGGGTTTGGTTTCCAATACCTACATGATGGCTTACAACTGTCAGTTACTCTAGTTCCAGGGGATATTACACCTTCTGCTGGCCTCCACAGGTACTCAGATACGTGTGTGGTGCATAGTCATACATACAGGCAAAACAGACACATACAAAATAAAATAAAATAGAAATATCAGTCTCTTCACTTGGACTCATCCATTTTACATTTTGGATGAACCTTTTCCTTCACCAGTCCTGACAGAGCTGATGTTGAAGTCTTGTGGTTCTAGTTGTTTTGGGTTGCATGACCTTTCTGTTCTTCCATGCTACTCATCTGCCTTGATTTTTGATGTTTCAGTGCTCTTCTTGTCCTTTTTTTAAAAAATAGAGTCCATCTTTTCTTTTCTTGATTCATTTTATGTGCTATTTGGTTATTTATTTAGATCAAAGGTCTGTGGTAGCCCAGGCTGGCTTCAAATTCTCCATGTAACCAACAATAACCCTGATCTCCCAATTCTCTTGTCTTTACCTCCCCAGATGCTGTGATTATAAATGTAGGCCACCATCCCCAGCTTTTACACTGGCTCATTTAATTCAGCATTTGATATGCAGGCAGTTTCTAGACTGTCAGCTTCCTCCTGACTTTCATGCCTTCTAATGATTGTATTGAAATTATTCATTTCTCGCAAAAGTTACATGTTTTTCTGTCTTATTCATCCCACTGATGCACAGTATGCCTTCCATAATGTTTCAGGATGGGTAAGTGTATGATACTCAACAGTGAAATGATATAACACAGAGAAGTTTACTAGTAGCACATACTGGTTGCTGAATAAGACTGGTGCATATCACATGGCAAGAAGAACCACATGGTGTCGCCATGGAGAAAAGTGAGCAGGCAATTTCTGTGGGGGCAGTCTTAGTATTAACAAGACGATGAACTAACCTTGTTAATACAAAGATGATTTGCCTGCTTGAATAATGCTGTAGGCTTGTGGAAAGTTGAAATCTGCCACTAAGTCATAAACAGGCAGTGTGTTACAGTCCACATGATAAGGCAAGAGGCTATTTTAGCTAGGGACCCTTTTTCCATGTGAAAAATGGGAAAAGGACAACTCATTGTTCAGCAGAAGTCCACTTCATTTTTCCGCCTAATGGCAAAGCTTTTGTATTTTTTAATATTTCCTTTTAAATCTCATACCACATCACCACAACAAATGATTTTGGTCCCTGGCTTGCATCCTGTCAGGGTAGTACATTGTATATATATGTTGCATTCCCAGTGATGTTTACCTCAGTCCTGTTGTTAAATTGTAATATTTATGTTGCTCCAGTGCAGTGCTACTGTTACCTCCTTAAAAGCACACTGAAGGGACCACTTTAGGATGTAAATTATCCTCTGTCTTCTCAGACTTTGACTCACTTCATTTGGAACTTTTCTAGAGACTAGCTTGAACCATGTTACCTAATAGTGATCTTCAGGTTTCCTGATTCTTATTACATCTATTGACTGGAATTCCTATGAAGGAGGAGCTGTCTTTTCTTCACTCCTCATTTATTTTTTCAGTTTTATTTATATTAATATATGGCTATAAGTAATTATACCTTACACCATAATCCGATTAAAATATAATTTTGTTCCTTAAACTGTCTTAGGCCTGGCTATTGGGATTGCCTTTCAGTAAGTTTTATATGCATATCTCTTCCTTACACCCATTTTTTGGCTCTATAAAGTTTTCAAGTACATTTTATACATTTTCATACCATGGTCTTAGAGTAGGACCACTTTCTCAAGGAGGCTTTTTTCCCCCAGAGTGATATTTAGAAACTGATGTTTTGTGTATCTTTATTATTAATTGGGTATCACTTCTGCTTGTCCTACTAAAACTTAGAACTCAAATACAATCGATTCCAATCTATTCTAGCGTTCTCTATAAGCTACTTTTTTTTCCTGATGTACTTTGCAGCATCTGTAACATATATTTTTTCATTCCTAGTTAGTATATTCAGAGAGTAGTTTCAAAATTACTAACCAAAATCCCTGTTAAAATGATCTATCAACAGATATCTGTATACAATTATTTCAGTCTTTATTTGAAAAATGAAGTGAACTCACTGCTTTCCAACTTTTCTTCACAAACCATTTGCTTAGCAATTCCTCCATCGCAGTTACATTTATCTGATATACAGTTAGTTTAGGAAGTGGGAAGGTGGCTCCCTTGGTGAAGTGCTATATTATTCAGTACACATTAATTAATCTATAGACCTATATTTGTATCTCTAACGTGAATGTAAAATTCAGGCATGGCTGTGAACATTTGCAATCCTTGAGGGAAAAAAAGACAAGACAGAGACAAGCACAATCCCAGTACTCATTGGTCAACCATCTTGGCTAAATCACTGAGTTCCAGTCTGAGTGAGAAACCTTATATCCAAAGACAGGGAGGGATGAGATGGAGGAAGACAACTGATGTTAGTGTCTGTCTTCCACATTCACACACATGCATATGCATACACATGCGTGAACAACCCTCAAAAGTATCGTAAGCTTCATTTGTTAATTATTCAGTCACCTCCATATTCTGGTTATATTTAATTGTTTTATTTTTTTCCTTGCTGTCAACAGTGCACTGGTTCCAGGAACCGATCAGTGAGTTTCCACTAAAATTCTGTGGAAGTTCATGATCATTGTATCTTATGTATAGTATTGGGATGTAAAGTACCATATTATTCATTACACATTAATTAATCTATAGATTATGTACAGCATCTAATTCAGTGTAAATGCTATGTAAATTACTGTGCTGTATTACTTAGGGAATAAAGACAAGGAGACATCCTGTCCATATTCACTACAGACAGGTTTTTTAAGGTATTTTCTGTCAGTGGTGGGGAGATCTGTTCATAAAGGACTAAAGATACAAAGGGGTGTTTTGGACAGTAATGAACATTACTATTATTCAAAAAACCTGAGTTATACAAGACTGTGTTTGAAGAAGTACTATTTCTTCCCCTTCCCTTTTACACTGTTCTTATTTCCAATTTTCTTCCTGTTCTTCCCCTGTAGGAAAAACCTGTGCATTCAGTTTTGGAACTATTCTCTCCTGTACTTACTTTGCAAAAAGGACAAGTTATACACTTTGTTATATTCCCTTCTTATGTTAAAGGTAACATACAATTCATCCTTCTTACTTTCAATTTTTCATTTAACAACATTTATAGGAATGACACCCTGCCATTTCATACAAATTTTCATTATTTTTTCACATTTATATGACCATACTGTATTTTTATTTAAACATTCACCTATGTATGTTTTTAATATTTTGAAATTATAAGTAATATTTCTATGAGTATCTTTAGGCATGTATATTTTTGTATGGAAACAGATCTCCATAAGATATGTCCAGAGGTAGAATTGTTGGGTCAAATTTAAGATCATGTGTAGTTTTGTTAGGCAGTTCAAATTTTTTCCTGGATATATTTTACTAGTTTTCATTTACACTAGAAATGTATGAGAATTACTGTTTTCTCACAGCCCCATTCACAGAATATGCTGCCTTACTTTTAACGTTTTTGTCTATAGGTGACATGGATTAAATGATATGCACATGATTGCTTTTATATACATGTACCTAATTTTCACTAAAATTTGACATTTATCGTTTGTGGATTGTGTTTTTACATTATTGTATTAATTAATAATTCACATCTTTTCTAGATTTTTATACCAATTTTCTGGTCCATTGTCTTTCAGTTTTAGATTTCTGTGGATAATTAGCACATTATCCAATTGTTTGAGATATGTACTGGCCTTTGAAATTTTTCTGTTGTCTTTTAATTATAATTTTTCATATTTTTAGTTGATTTAATGTTAATGTGACTAAATTGCCTATTGCTTTCTCTCATTGCCTCTAGAATTTGAGTGATACTTAG
The DNA here is from genome assembly GCF_004785775.1 of Grammomys surdaster. Classification (NCBI taxonomy): domain Eukaryota; kingdom Metazoa; phylum Chordata; class Mammalia; order Rodentia; family Muridae; genus Grammomys; species Grammomys surdaster. The sequence continues at coordinate 12,826 of NW_021622278.1, read as the reverse complement.
AAAGCCCTTTGCCACGGTGAGATTAAAGAAGAGCTGCCATATTTTCTTCAAGGAGCTGTGTGGTTTAATGTCTTTTAAAATTACTTCTATTTTATGTTGTGGTTGTTTTTCCTGAATGTATGTATGTGCATCATGTGTTTGCCTGGTGCCCCTGGAGGCCAGAAGAGAGACATTGGAATCCTTGGAGCTGGAGTTATATAGGTGGTTGTGAGCATGTGGGTGCTAGGAACTGAACTCAGTCCTCTTAACCATCTGTGACCCATCTCTCTAGCCCTTGGTTTTACTGTTTGCTTAGATCTTTAACCTATGTTATATAAAGTAGATGGGACATTTTATGGATCTACTTTAAATTTTATTCTAAATATATCAGCCTCCCCTTTGCTCTAGTGCTTTTGCATGCCACCTTTGTTTATTATGCACTTACTTCCATTGGTGTTGACTTTTGTTTCTAGGCTATTCCATTGGGTTGTCAATTGTTTTAATTTTTTTATTTCACTGCATGTGTTTTGACTGCATGTATGCCTGTGCACCTGTGCATGCACAGTGCCCATAGAGGTCAGAAAGGGTGTTAGATCCCCTAAAACTCAAGATACAGATGATTGCAGGCTACCTTGTGGATGCTGGGAATCAAACCTGGCTCTGAAAGAGAAGCCAGTTCTCTTAACTGCTGAACCATCTCTCCAACTGCCATTTTTCTATTCTTCCAGAAGTAATATGATGTTGTCAATACAGAGATTTTCTAGAATTTGGGGAGTGATTGGTCTGGAATAAGTCTTTTCTCATGTATCTCCCTTTGCACTTATTTCTTCGTGCATATTCTTTCATGTAAGAACTTTGCCATCAAGTTGTTAAATTCCATAAATTGTTTGCAGGTTGAATTAGACTTATTTATCTACTCAGGGAGAACAGACATTTTTTTCCATACTGAGTTTGTTGGGGAAAAATAAAATCACAATAGCAGCGTTGCTTTGCCACCCTTAAAATGGAATCTTGAAGCCTTGTTAAACCAGACTTCAGGCACATCTACAACTCATATTTTGAGCTACTCTGAATATTCACCGAACAGACTGACCTTGGATAATAACATGAAATTCAACATTTGAAACAAATTTCACCAGCATTTGTAACGGTTTGTGATATTATCACCCTTGTTTCATGAGACTGCCTAGCCCCTTTCTTACAAGCAAGTTTGACTTTTACTTCAGACAAAAGAATCACAGTTTTTGACAAAGGGGACACAATTAAACTCTCTTGCTTCATAAGCTGCAAAAAAAAAAAAGAGCCCAGTTTTTTAGAACCTTGTAACATGTATTTCAGGACTGCTTGAATGTTGTGTCTCTTGGGATTGCTATTCTAAGAAGTCTCAAGTAAATGTAATTCTTCTTTGCCTTTGACCAGGGTAATATTTATCTCAGTCGGCAAGTTATTCTATCCAAGGACGGTGTCTGAGTGTGTACGGGCTGACAGTAAAGTACCCTAAACTAGGTATGTGACAAGAAACAGAATTTTTATTTTCTGATGGTTTTAATAGTTTTGCTTGGAATTTTGCTCATTTGTATGATACTGCATTGCTTTATATATATTTTTTTATCTTTCTATGTTCTGGCACTTACCATTTTTCTATGGTAGAGAGAAAGGTTATGAATACTCTGATTTCATTTCTTATATATTCCAAGAGTCTTATTTCCTGTTTTTGTGTCTTTTCTTATTATTACCAAAGTAATAAGTAATAAGCCTGGCCATGCTTCCTTCTCCCATCTCTGCTTTCATCTTTCCCCATAAGCTCTATTGTTCAAACAATGAAGTTTCAGATCATTCACATCTGTCACGTAATGCCATTCATTTAATTGTCAGCTTGTATTAACCACGTGTCTGGATGGGAGTCACTCTGTCATTTCACAGCTGTCTCGGACTTACATTTATCACATACAACTATGCTTGTTTTACCGTCAGTTCTCAGCTTTGCATTCTTTCCAGAGCCGAGAGGACTCACTAGTGTGTTTTCGGTTTGACTACTTTTTGGTTTTGAAATATGGGAGAGAGCATTAACAATGTTAATTGAACTTTGTAATGGAGTCCCTTCTCTCAATGGTGGCTGTTTCCTTTAACATTGGGATGTAGTTTCCTTTTTTTTAGGCTTTTTTGGAACATAATCTTTGTCTGTAGTTTTATGTCAAATTGAAGTCCCTAGTTATAACTTTTTATTTGTAATTTTTTGCAGTTTTTGTCTGTCTGCTTCACTACCCAAAGTGTATGGTGATGGAGTAAGACTTGCTGAAATTTCAATCTTTTTCTCTTTGCTAACTGTCATTTTGATGTTTTTTTACTCTCTGTTTCCAAAATAATGATGATTGTGTCAATATCATGTATATTTACAATTTCATTCTTAATGACTTGTATCTTTCTAGAGGACATACTGGGTGCCAGGTAGCTAGATAACTGACACTGCCCTCTACTAACTGTTGATTTCTAATGGTAGTCTTTCATACATACATACATACATACATACATACATACATACATGCCCATGTTTGTGTATACACATGCAAACCTTTGCACACTTAAAAAAAACCAGTTTCTAATCTATGCATACAGTAGAGGTTTCTAGAAGTAGCTTTCTGTTTTCATCACAAATTTATTGTACAACTAAAATGTTTTCTCCATTGCTCACATTTGTTTTTTTTTAATTGGGCAGTATTTTATTTTTCTTTATAATTTAATAAATACTTCTTGATGACTGAACATGGAGTAAGGCTGCTTGGTAGTTCAGAAAGATCACAGTGATGGTGTTTTCCTGACCATGGGTAGTGTTTGGTAGTGACTGGAATGACTTGTATGACATTACTGTCAAACCAGCAAGACCATATTTATGCACCCATCGTTTAAAGGATTGTTGGTAACCTGCGGATACTTTCCCCAAATAACCTTGCCTCCCTGTGTCACAAGGCCCAACTCGCTCACATTCACTTCAATAACTGTACTTTTGGTGATCACACCCAGGTTTATATATTATAGGGGTGATGGATTCTTTTTCGCACTATGTATGGGCAGGCAAAAAGTACCTTTCAGCTCAGGGTGTGTGTCATGGGCAATTTTGAAATGTGACCCATTGGCCTACTACCTTTGGGAGAGTAACAGTCTGCATAAAGCAGAGAACTTTTCATATTTAGGTGGTTTTCTTGTAAAACTATCACTACAAAGCAGACTTTAGTAACCATTCTCTTACATGCTTTCTTTTTCTTTTTTCTGTTCGAATAACTTTCAATACTTCCGTTTCTCCTTGGGCACTCAGGAACTTTGGGTAGAGGGACCTCCCATTTTCCCACCTTTTCATTTCTGCTTAGTCATGTTGAAAAGCACTTTTGCTCTCGACTGCCCCTCTCTGTCCAGCAGACAGGCAGGGACTGCTCCCTGTGGAGTCTTCTCATCGTCCTTCTGCTTGGTGTTTCTCTTTTCATGCATCTTAATCGTCTTTTCTATTTGTATTTTCTCCTCATGATGCTGTTTATGTATGGTAGAGCTTAGTCTTCAGGCCATTCTTTTTTTTTTTGCATTCTTTGAACATTAATGGGCATCCCAACCTTCTCTCTTTCTCATGGTAGTCCAAACGATATCGATATCATTTGTGGTGCAATGAATTATATTCATCTTGTGGCATGATGAAATCCTTGGAGCAGCTGTCCATGACCTCCCAGGTTCCAAAAACCTCTTAATTTCTGGGTGTCACTGGCTCATGAGCCTGCTTCGTTCAGGCCAGAATAGGAAAGGGCTCATATTTGTTTTAAAGAAGAGTCTGTGAATACCTTCTCAGGACTTCTGAATATCTCTCATCCTGATATAGGTTCATGATGATGGATGAAAGAGACCCATCCTCGCTTTTGGATCTTGCTATACAGAGTCTACTGAGCAATGAGCCTGTAGCAATTCAATCCCTGGGGGAGATCCCAAGGGAGCTTTTTGTTCCACTGTTCTCTGCTGCCTTCATGGGAGGATACAGGAAAACACTGACAGCAATAGTGAAGGTTTGGCCCTTTACCTGTCTCCACATTGGAACATTAAGTGTGCAGGAACCCCAGCGTGAACTCCTGAAAGCCATGGTTGAAAATCTTCAGTTCCTTCCTGCCCAGGATTGTTCTTCTAGGTAAGACCCAATATAATAGAGAGATAGTAAGACATAGTAGGCTATGCTGCAGACTGTTACTCTCCCAAAGGTAGTAGCTAGTGAATGCTGAAGATGTAAATGGGAAGCTGTTGGGTCAACACTTGGTAACATATTAAAGGGTATTATACTCAATGTTCATTATGAAATCTGTTATTGAGAGTACAATTAATGGGTTTACATAGCAGGTGTTATTACATGGGAGAAAGACACTAACTTAAGCACTGGAGAGGAATTGAGGTGAATAAAATATGGGGAAAACAATTAGAGGATGTTGAATTTTCATGGGATAGACTTGTTGGTATTTGACATAAAGTGTGCAGACCAGGTCCCTACGTGCCATTGTTGATCCTGTGAGTTTACATTAAAATTTGTATACTGACATATATAAATAAATATATCTTTTAAAAATGTTATATATCTCTTAAATGGTCTATCTTCTCTTTTCCCTACAGGAGCACTAAATTGAGGATCCTAGATGTAAGGCAGGGTGTTGACTGCAGAACAACATGTCCTGAATTTGGTGTCAGATCTCCAACTTGTTTCCACGGCTGTACTCACTCTGTACACTCTATTCTGAAGTTAGAAAGCCAGTGCAGCGCTGTAGATCCTGAGAATCAGTCCTCAAGGCAGCCTATGGAACTACTCGTAGACCTTTCCCTTGATGGCACCTCGAGAGAAAGGAAATTTTTTGCTTTGCTTCTGAATAAAGTAGAGCAGAGTGCAGGATCTTTGCACCTCTGCTGCCGAGATCTACAGATTGATAGATTCCCTTATGCCAAACACGCTCTGAAGTTCCTTGATCTAACTTGCATTCAGAACCTGGTGGTTGATCAGGCTTCACTGAGTGAAGTCACCACTCTTCTGGCTCACATGATCTATCTCGATAGCCTGAGTCTCTCTAAAATCACTTATAGATCTTTGCATGGGAAAGTCTTCCGAGTGTTCCTCAACTATCTTGGGCGGATGAACTGCCTGAAAGAGCTCAACCTGTCTTCCTTTAGCCTCACGGATCATCTGGACAGCCTGCTCAGGTGAGGGCTTGGAATCTGTACCTGTGGTTCCTGAACTGCCTGTTAAGACAGAGGGGGATCTACAGTCAGTCCTCCGCTCTATCAACTGAGCTATGGAAGATTTTTTTTTTTTAGGTGTTTCGAGACAGGGTTTCTATGTGTAGCCCTGGCTGTCCTGGAACTCACTCTGTAGACCAGGCTGGCCTAGAACTCAGAAATCCGCCTGCCTTAGCACCCAACCTAAAAGAGGGGACTTCTGCCCCTAGACCAAGCAGAGAGGGGCCACCCAGAACCCCCTCTGACTGGCAATCTGAATTCTTGCTTAGGCTGCGAGGCTAAGCACTGCAAGGGAATATAAATAAAAGTTAAAAATATCTCTCTGGGTTCCCTGAGGGACAAGCCTGACTGCATAGGGGTTGATGTCAAAAGTATCCCCTCTCCAGGAAAATGACATTGGGATGGGTATGGGCCCTCATGTCTCACTGGACAACAACAGGGGGACTGGAGCCATTACAAGGTCCCCTTCAATTACTGGAGGTCAGGCCTCTATCCCTGCCTTCGCAAGATTAGAATCACCACAGCCCTTCTATACTTAGAGAAGGGAGGAGATGTCAGGGGCAGCCCTGCTTACACACTGAAGGCCTAAAATCAGCCATAGGCCTAAAGTCAGCAATAGGCCTGTCATACATGTATACTAACACCAAGTCTTGGGTCACAGTGGTAAAACATTGAAACAGATGGCTATAAGCTAATGTAAACAGGCAGCTTTTGTGGAAATTTACCAGCCCGAGTAGTCATAGACCTTGTAAATAGGTAGCCTTGGCAGACAATACCAACTTAGATAAGGACAAGCGAGTCATAGGCAGAGTCATAGTGACTTGTCCCCTGAACCTTCACCCAGCCAATACCCTGTTCTGAAAGATATCTGTATTCCCCCTGAACACCCACACTCCAGTGTCATTCCCTTCCCCACATCCGGCCTTTCTATGTTTATAACCCCAGTGTGAATGAATTACGATTTGAGTAAAAATAAATAAATTATCAAAAAAATAAAAAAAACCCACAAGTTTTATCCTTCAACTGAGTGGAACTCAAAGTTTCCCCTGTGCTGAAAGTAATGCTCCAAGTTTACATGTGCAAGATTATATAGGGCACAGGACATAGCTAAGTCACAACAATACCAATCTAGCTTCATAACATATTTACTCCTAAAATGACAAATAAATCTTACTTCTGGATTTAGAGCAAAAGTAATATATATATATATATATATATATATATATGGTAATCCTAAAATATGTCTCTTATACGGTTTCTTATGTGTTCAAGAAATTATTATATTAAGGTATTGCCTTGGGGATTTTAAAGAAATATTTGCTATAGGGGTATCTTAATACAGATAACTTAAGTAGCCCATGAATAGAATTATATGTCATTAAATTTTTGTTTGTTTTAGTCCTGTTTGTATTATTTTAGACATTCATTATTATTATTCAGAGAAAGAATTTACCAAGTAAACCAGACTGCCAGATGGTATTAATAATACCATCTTGATTATATATATGAAAATTATTAAATAAATTATATCTTAAAAAAAAGACAGAGGGGGAATCATTTGCTAGGGGTTCCTGAGAGCCTCGAAAACTCTTTATGCCTTCTATGCCTGTCCTCTTGAGAGTTTGAAAGTAGCCATGTCAGGAAGTGTCTCTTATAATCTGAGAAAACAAGGTTTCAACACCCTTAGTCAGCTAAGCATGGGCAGGTACTGTGGACAGTCCAGAAGTATAAAGGGGAAAAATGAATGCAGTCCTTCTCTAGCAGTGGAGAGATGAAGAGGAGGAACTGAGAGAAAGACTTTATGTTGCAGCACAGGTACACATACCGACAGCCATGTAACTTACCCATGGACTGATGGCAGATGATTTTCCAAATCTGCTATCTCCAAGGTTCAGGCCATGAATGTGGAGGCTGTCATTTATGGACTGGCCAAAGGGAGCTTCCAGTTGGTTTTCTCCTTCTGTCCTGTCTGTTCCAAGCAGCTGAACTAGTTCCACTTTTGATTGTGTTGTAATTACAAAGTAGATTAATTTTCCACTAAACTTATTTTCCACTAAAGATTTTCCACTAAATCTTTGGCACAAACTCTTATCTATAACATACTGTGAAATTCTCCAGGATACAAATTCTGAGAATAGAAAAGTAACTTCTCAGGATCACACATCTGTGGAGTGAATTAAAGCCCCTGTTGTTAGCTGCTGCAACGTATGTGTGCAAAACTGCTTATTCTTAGATTCCTCAGACTGCTTTGTTTCATCTGACATTCATCCTATTTTTGTTTTCTCTCCACAGAGCCTTACCAGCCAATTTGGATTTCTTGTATCTGCCGTTCTGTGAAATTTCTTACAGAGATCTCAAATTTCTATCCCAGAGCACTCAGGCCACCCATTTAAAGCTGTTGAATCTTAGTAACAACCCAATGTATTGGGATGACTGCAGGCCTTTTCAGATTCTTTTGCAGAAGCTCTCAGACACCTTGCAGCATTTGGCCATAAACCATTGCCATTTAACAGATGCTGTACTCTCTGCTATTCTGCCAGCCTTATCTAAGTGTTCCCATCTCCGCGTGATTAGCTTTGTCTCTAACCCCATTTCAATGCCTATGCTCATGAGAATTCTTCACTACTTAACACCTTTGATGGAACTGAAATACGTGATTTACCCTATCCCTATACATTGCTATGAACAATGGCATTTTCATGGCAGCTTAGACCGGCAAAAGCTCGCTGATGTCCAAGCACAACTGAAGGCAATGCTACAAGCTGCAAAGAGGAGTGACATGAACTGGATCACTTATTCTCAGTAAACTTCCAAGTTTAACCCAATTCCATCCCCAAAATTTGACCTGTTAACTGTTCAATGTTCTTTTCTCGAGCTCTCGGAATCTGACGTAAGATTCTTATGTTATAGAAGACTAAAGTTAGGAAGGATAACTGATTGATTAAAAACATTAACTCTAAGAAAACGGAGAACTTTGAAAGTCCATTTACTGTTCTTGATCTTCATCTTACTGGCTGGGTATATGATATGCAATGACTACATCATGGTATGCTGTATGTTTCATCACTCATAAATATTTAATATAATTTAATATCATTGCAACTTTTCCTGGATTTGTTTGTAGAGTGGGAGGTATCTTTGAAGAAAAATCTTTGTCCCTCCACTTCAAGTTACTTTAAATGACTCATATTTTATGCTTCCTTGGGCTATTTATGAGGAGCTACCTGGAATTAACAGAAAAATAACCAATCCCATAACACATTGACACATTCAGCTATATTGTTTCTTCCTTTCCTAGGTTTCAGATTATTTCATACATCACGTATCTATTGAGGGTATTATTCTAAGTTCTAAGAATTAAAATACAGATAAGACTAATCTCCTTTATGAAGCTACTTAGAGTCCATTTCCTTATATGTTTGATTTGTCCTTCTACTGTTTGTTAAGCAACCACTTAGTAATGTTATTTTATCCATTTGAACCCCAAATTTTGCCTTTCTTTTTCTTTCTATAGTCTTCAATAGAAAGTAAACTCCACATTGTTGGATATCTATGCAAAAGTTCATGGCTTAACTATCACCTCCTCAAAGAGCTTATTCTCTTATATCTGTTACTCTGTTTTCTGACATGGAATATACCCGAGATAATTGACTTTTAGGGAGGAAGAGGTTTTTTTCTTACTTGTAGAGGTTTCACTGTATGCTTAGTCCCATCACTTTGGGACACTGGGAAGGTAGATAGAGCATTGTAGAGAGTCTGTGGCACAGAGATACAGTCTCACTTCATGAAGGCCAAGAAGCACAGAGAAAAATGTGAGTTCTAGGGTTCCAGTATATCAGGCAAGAGCACAAACACAATGAATTATTTCCTTGAGTGGGCACACTATAAAGCTTCTACTGCATCCCAGAAAGCAATTAGAGGGGATCAAGATTTATCATCTGAATTTTTAGGGGAAACATTTAGGAGCTAACCCAGAATACTTTCTATGCTTCCTCTAATTGATTTCTTTTCTAGCTGTCACTGTCACATAACACATTGGATATATTTTCTAACATAATGGACCATGCCCTGAGTATTCACTACAGCTGCTTTTCCATGATAACAGTGTTATTAGCTATGCTACATTCTCACTCTATGTGTGTAAGAGTCCTAGCTATCCAAGACTTATGAAGAGACAAATAATATCAGCAATTAGTAATTTACTGAAGATGCTATTGTTATGTTGAAATCATAACGTAATGCACTCCAAAGACACAGTAAAAGGTTCATCAGTTTAATATTAATTCCTGTCATGTGTTCAAGTTTCAACATGACTGCATTTCAAAGACTGTGGGGAAAATTTAGAGGCCGCCACAGCGGTGGGGAGAAACCCTATGGTTCCAGTGGCCTGGAGGCCTTGGCGGTGACAGGCCCCAATGACACGAGGAAGTTCTTGGTTCCAGAAAGGTTTATTGTCATGGCGGATGGTGGATGGATCTAGGCATACCCCCCAGAACTCAGGGCAGTCCCGAGTTATATAGGGAGGCTGAAAGGGGGAGGATTGGGGGAGGGTCTGGGGGAGGCATGCTTAATTTGCTCTGCCCTCTGGCCTTCATTAGTATGTAAATCCCTAGGGCCTGAGGCCTATAGTCTGGCCTATGTGACTGAACAATGTAATTCTATGAAGACATGACTGCTTTTCAGGACCTTGGATTCTGGGGGGCGCCGAACTCCTGCCGGTACTCACGCAGAGTCTCGCGGTTCTAGGCACCTGCTCAACCATGACCCAGGATACCCTCACACAGTCCCACAAAAGACATAGTAAAAAAAGGTTGAAAATTAGTGATAGTTATTACACAGTGCTTTCTCTTTGAAATACTTTAGACTGCATCTTTTTTTAAATTTAATTTTATTTTTTAAACTATTCACTTTACATTCCACTCACTGACCCTCTTCTAGTCTCTCCTCCCATAATCTTTCTCCCATTCCCACTACCCTTCTCCTCTGAGCAGAAGAGGACCCCCTAGGTATTCCCCCACCCTGGCACTTCAAGTCTTTGTAAGACTATGTGCTTTCTCCCGCACTGAGGCCAAACAAGACAGCCCAGCTAGAAGAACATATCCCTCGGACAGGCAACAGCTTTTGGAATAGCCCCATTCCCACTTGTTTGGGACCCACATGAAGACCAAGCTGCACATCTGCTGCATATGAGCCAGGGGCTGGGGGAGGGCTAGGTCCAGCCCATGTGTGTTCTTTGGTTTGTGGTTCAGTCTCTGGGAGCTCCAAGGGTCCAGGTTAGTTGACTCTGTTGGTTTTCCTGTGGACTTCCTATCCCATTTGGGGCCCACAATTCTTCCCCCTGTTCTTTCATAAGAGTCCCCAAGCTCTATCCACTGTTTGGCTCTGGGTGTCTGTATCTGTCTGAGTCATTTGAGGGGTGGAACCTTTCAGAGGATAACGTGATCCTGTCTGCAAGTATAACAGGGTATCATAAATAGTATTAGAGATTAGGGCTTGCTCATGGGATGGTTCACAAGTTGGGCCAGTTATTGGTTGACCATTCCCTCAGATTCTGCTCCATCACCTGTGCCTGCATTTCTTGTAGACAGGATAAATTTTGGGCTGAAAGTTTTCTGGGTGGGTTGGTGTTCCTATTGCTCCACTGGGGTTCCTGCCTGGCTACAGGAGGTGACCTCTTCAGGTTCCATATACTCACTGTAGTGAGTCACAGCTAAGGAAACTCTGATTTTTGGGTGCTTCCTTTATCCCAGGTCTCTGCTTCTTCCTTGAGATGCCCACCACCTCCTCAGTCTTGTCAGTTGTAGATTTCATTCATTTTCATGGCTATCTAGCCACCTCTTCTGTTCTTCCCCAACCCAATCCTGAGCCTCCATCCCCCTCCATATCCTCTCTCCCATCCAGTTTCCTCCCTTCATCCATCTCTAATGACTACTTTCCCCTTCTGAGTGAGACTCACATACCCTCCCTTGGGTCCTCCTTATAGTTTCTATGGGTCTGTGGGTTGCAGCATGGGTATCCTATACTTTATGGCTAATATCTACTTATAAGCGATTACATACTATTCATGTCCTTTGGGGAGTGAGTTAGCTCACTCAAGATGATATTCTCACCTCCCATCCATTTGCCTTCAAAATTCATGATATCTTTTTTTTTTTATGGCTGAATAGTACTCCATTGTGTAGATGTACCACATTTTCTTTATCTATTCTTCAGTTGAAGAATATCTAGGTTGTTTCCAGAATCTGGCTGTTATGAATAAAGATGCTATGAATACAGTTGAGAAAGTGTCCTTGTGGGATGGTGAAGCATCTTATGGATATATACCTAGCAGTAGGTATAGTTGGATCTTGAGGTACAAGTATTCCCAGTTTTCTGAGAAACCGCCAAAGTGATTTCCAAAGTGGTTGTACAAGTTTGCATTCTCACCAGCAATGAAGAAGTATTCCTTTTGCTCCACATTCTTGCCAGCATGTGCTATCTCTTAAGTTTCTTAGCCATTTTGATGGGTGTAAGATGGAACCTCAGAGATGTTTTGATTTGACTAAGTATTTTGAACATTTTCTCTAAGTGCTTCTAGGCTATTCAGGATTTATGTTGAGAATTCTCTATTTAGCTCTGTGTACCCTTTTGGGTTGAGTTCTATAAGCTTCTTGTGTGTTTATAAGCATCTCATTCTTTAGGTTGGGAAAATTCTTTTATATGATTTCGTTGAGAATATTTTCTGGGCCTTGAAGCTAGGACTCTTAATCTTCTTCTATTCCTATTATTCTTATGTTAAGTCTTTTCATTTTATCCCAGATTTCCTGGATGCTTTCTGTCAAGAATTTTGTTAGATTTAACATTTTTTGACTGATGTATCAATTTCTTCTATTGTATGTATCTTCTATGTCTGAGATTCTCTCTTCCATCTCCTGTATTCTGTTGGTGATGCTTCCATCTGATGTTCCTGTTCTCTTCCCTAGGTTTTCCATCTCCAGGATTTCCTCAGTTTGTGTTTTCTTTATTGCTTCTATTTCTACTTTCAGGTCTTGCACAGTTTTATTTTCTTTGCCTGTTTAATTGTATTTTCCTGTATGTGTTTAAGAGATTTATGTGTTTCCTCTTTAAAAGTCTCTATCTGTTTGATCATATTTTTCTGTATTTCTTTATGGGATTTATTCATTTTCTCTTTGATAACCTTTATCATCTTTATACAATTGTATTTAAGGTCATTTTTTTGTGTTTCAGTTGTGTTAGGATATCTAGGGCTTGCTGTAGTGGAGTAGTTGTGCTTTGGAGATGTCATATTGCCCTGGCTGTTGTTGATTGTGTTCTTTTGAGGGCCTTTAGCCATCTGGATGGTTTTGGTCCCTGGATATTCTTGCTGTAGTAGGTATTGGGAGGGGGTGAACTTCAATTGTCCTAGCACAGCAGGCCTCGGATGGATACCTTTTAGACATATGATTCTGGACCTGCAGGTCTGTATGATTCAGGAGCCTCAGGTCTGATGAAGGTGAGCGGAGGAGAATGGAGGTCTTCCTGGGACGGCAGCCTGCTCAGGGCAGCTTGGCTTGGTTCAAGAAGGCTCTGCCAGCAAGTAGATGGGTGGGGGAAGGGA
>NW_021622277.1:0-18244 GCF_004785775.1 Grammomys surdaster | reverse complement strand
ACAAAGAAACTACTAAAAGAAATTCTTCCAAGGTGTTTTTTTTTTTTTAGGTTTGTAGGGTCAGAGAATGCACCTATATTTGTGTACCAGGTAAGTTAGAGATTAGCTAATATTTTGGAGATTGACTGGAAACTTCATTGTCCTTACAGACCCTAGAGTTCAGGACAGGTAGAAAAGATAAATCCTAAAAGAGACCTTAACTAAATTGACCTTAGAGACTGACAGTGACTGGGTGATTCTTCTCTCTTTCATTTCTCCATCCTTTATAGAGTACAGAACTCCTCATACCAGATGGGACTCACCACTTTTAATGTTAAGCTTGGTTCATTTACTGACAAAAGTTATTACATGATCTCAAGGGTGTCCAATGGGTATGCAAATGTGTTTGGCTTAAACTTTGTGCTTTCCATAAAACAGGTCCACTTCTGGAGCTCCACCAACTTTAGCTCAGAGATTGGGCCCTAGTCAAGACACACTGTCAGGAGTCACTAAAGTCTCACTAAAAGGTTCCCTGTGCTATAGAGTTGCAACGTGGATCCACCACACATCTGTTTGCACTTGAAGATGAACCTGGCCAGAAGGAGGAGAGTTCAGTCTCAAGACTCTCTGCTGTCTCCCACTGATGGGCCCTTACTCATGCTCCAGGAACAACACAAAGACATAGCCTTGTAACTGTTTTCATGAAGCTTCAAGAAGTTCCATGATTGAGACATCTAGCCACAAAAGAAATGGGAGGGGGCATAAGATGCCAAAGCTTTTAAGTTCAGGCTCTATTTTAGAAAGCCTGACATAAGTTTGAACTCAGGTAAACTAACAGGCTGGTACCTAGCATTAGTTTCCAAGTTGTCCCCGAACAAAACCTGAACCTAGCTCCAGTCTCTAGGCTAATCACCAACAAGACCAGAGTTTCCAGGTTACACCTTCAACAAGACCAGTGTCTCCAGGTTATTCCTCCAACAAACTTGCACCCCAGGTTACAAGCCCACCTCCTGCCTATCGACCACCAATGCAGAGGTAGGAGAAGTTAAGTTTATGATATGACTCCCAGCACCAGCCAGTTATGTTAAAGGCCACAATAGCTTTCCAGTTAGCTGCTTGCACACTAATCTCCTTGCTGCTTACTATAAAGCTTTGCCCTGATAGACATTTGGGGCTCCCCAACCATCAAAACTGTCCTGCATGATGGTGATATGTGTGTGTGTGTGGGGGGGAGGGAGCAAGCTAGTTCAAATAGAATAAAGACTCTGCTGTGAGTTGCATTAGATTGGCTCCTGTCTGAGTTTTTGGGGATCATTAACATTTTCCTGGCACAACACTACCAAAGTTCACTATAATTTTAATGGATATCACCACACCTTATTTTGGAATGTGGTTTGAAGCATCATGAAAAGGAGAATAGTATGAAAGTTGCTATTGTCTGTTTATGTTTAAATGAGACCAAGATTTAACAGCCATAGTATTTCTTTCTCTAAAGTGATCCTACAGATTGAGATTGAAGTTCCTGACAAAGACTTACAGCTAGGAAGTTAGATCAGTTACTTTCTTATATCAAGTTCATTCTTCATTCTGTTCTATAATGTAATGATGCTTCTGTTTCTACATCTCTAGGGTTAGAATACCTTATTCTTGAATTAATACTGTGAATATTCAAAGGTAGGGTAGTCAGCATGCTTTTATCAATTCTGTTCTTGAGCTCTTAAGTGCTAGTCATGATAATTGGCTATAGCATTGCAAATGTTATAGGTTCACAAAGAATTTAGTTCATTTTCTAAAATTATAGAGAATCACAATGTGATTCTCAGGCAAAGTCAAATAGACACCTTTCTAGGAGCTGGTCAGAATGGCCAAGATAAAGGGAATGTCACACAAGCTTCTGTGGAGCCCACTCTGAGCTTTGTCTTAACTCAAATGTAAATGTTCTTAATCTGGGCTTAAAACAGTCTGCTAGTACCTTTGTTCTTGGAGCAATTATTTCTAAAACTACCCAAATCTCCACATTTAAAACATCTTTTATCTCTTAGCTTCTGTGAAAGCATTGTTTGGACAGTGGTCCCTTGTAAGGCAGCAGCCATAGCCAAACAATGATTGTATGAGGGTCTTGCTTTTTATGGCCAGATAGCTGTAAGGCAGGCCACATTAGCATTCTTATAAGCCAATTGTGTAACAAAAGGAACTCGTGCCTGGGTGTTTTCCAGACCCTGGGCAGGAGGGGTCAGCCTAAGACCTAAAGACATTCACAACAGACCAGGAGTTATAGATATGGGCCAGGAGTTATAGATAATGATTATACCAGAGAAATTAAAATTATGCCGGTTTCCCTCCATACATTACAGCTGTGTCTGCTAATAAAAGAATTGCTCAAAGATTAAGAGAGGACAAGATTGGCCTTCAACTTGGCCTTTTGGCCTTTATCTGATACTCTCACTCAGCTATGAGGGATTGATTATTCCACTAATCTAAAACAAAGTTCAGACTTAAGATTTATGAAACTTGTGGGACATTACAGCCTGACTTGCCTACTCCAGCTGCCATTCCAGGAACTATATATAAAATTATTATAGATTTAAAAGATTGTTTTTATACTGTTCGTTTACATCCTGGTGAAGGTGGGATGATTTGCATTCTGTGAGTTTCTTGTAATTTTTGAGAGCCCATGAAGCGATATCATTAGAAAGTTTTGCCTCAAGAAATGGCTAATAGCCTTTCATTATAAAAAAAAAATTGTTGTTGCTTTAATACAAAAAGTTAAAAGTTTGAATCTTTCAGTGTATAATATTCATTGTACAGTATTTTATTAGCTGATCCCTCAAAAGAAATTTTATTGCAAGCCTTTGTTCTCATTCAATGAGCTTTAAAATTCTGAGGAGTGCTTATTGCTCCAAAAAACATTCAAAGGCAATATCTTTTTAATATTTGAGACATCAGTTATATTTATATTCCTAAACAAATTTTGACACTGAAAATTCAAATAAGATAAGTTTGCTTACTTTAAATTATTTTCAAAAGCTTCTAGGAGATGCTAATTGTCAAACACCTCACCTTAAGCTCAACATAGGAGGACTTAAGCCTCCGTTTGGTGTTCTCTAGGGAGATACAAATCCTAATTCCCCTCGACAATTAACTGATGAAGGACGAATAGCTTTGCACAAAGTAGAAGAATTAGTTATCAATAGATACATTATACAGACTGATCAATTGTTGGCTGTTTCACAGCAGTCCTTTGGCAAAAGGGACCATTAATGTGGATTCATATTTCTTTATCTCCAAAGAAAGTTTTAACACCCTGTTCTGAAGCTGTTGCTGTGTTAATAC
The DNA here is from genome assembly GCF_004785775.1 of Grammomys surdaster. Classification (NCBI taxonomy): domain Eukaryota; kingdom Metazoa; phylum Chordata; class Mammalia; order Rodentia; family Muridae; genus Grammomys; species Grammomys surdaster. The sequence continues at coordinate 14,932 of NW_021622277.1, read as the reverse complement.
AGAATTGTAGGTCAGGATCACAAAAGTATTTTGAGAAAGAATTTAATAAAATATTCCTTATTCCAAACCGCAATTAAATTGATTATTAAAGAATATTGATATTTGGCCTATTACATGACCAACTTTTTAGACAAATTTGATAGTCATTATCCAAAAGACAAGTTGTTACAGTTTTTCTCTATACATGCTTTTGTATTTCCTGTAAATTTATGCATACAGCCCATAGAAAATGTGTTTACTGTATTTACAGACAGCTCATCTAATGGGAAGGCAATATATATAATTGGATCACATGTTCATTATCTTGAGTTTACCCCTGTTTCAGCACAAATAATTGAAGTACATGCTGTAGCCATTGTTTGAAATGCTGAAAAAAAATCAAGCTTTCAATTTGTATACTCATAGCCAGTATATATCTCATGGTTTATAATTGCTTAAAATTGTTCCTTTTTTAGATATTGCTAATTCTCAAATTTTACAAATACAGCTTAATTTAAGAAATATGTACTTTTCATTAACTTTATAAGACATTTAAGAGCTCATACTAGATTGCCTGGACCCCAGGGAAATACCACAACAGATGTGTATACCAGACAGATTATAGACCTTACAGAAACAACTGACCACACAATCTTATTCTTTATGTCATCAAAATAATAATAGCTTGAGACAATAATTTGGTTTTCTAGAGAGTGTACAAGTCAAATTACAAAAACTTGTTCTCAGTGTCCTCAGTTTTTTCATAATGGTGTTAATTGTTAGGAGCCGCGTCCGCCATCGCAAGATGGCGCCGGTTTCCTGCTTCCTGGTTCTTCTTGGAGCCTTGCTTGAATGTGCGCCTGCGCAAGGCGTGAAAACCAGTATGCTAATTTGGCGACATCATAAGAGCCAATGAGTGTAAGGCACGTCTCCTAAAGCTCTATATAAGCCATAAGCTTTTGGGGCTTGGGGTCCCTCGCCTCACTACCATCTAAGAGAGCTGTAACACTACCATCTAAGAGAGCTGTAACACTAAAAGAGCTGTAACAATAAAACTGCTGTCAGAAGAATCCTGAAGCGTGGCGTTCTCCTTTTCGTCGAGGCGGCGCCCCGCAGTTAATCCTTGAGGACTTATACCTAATCAATTATGGCAAGTAGATGTCACTCATTTCTGATTTTGGAAAATTAAAACATGTACATATAACTTGACACCTTTTCAGGCTTTCTAGTTGCAACTGCTTTAACAGGAGAAGCAACTAAAAATTTAATTAGTTATTGCCTACATTATCTTTCTATGCTTGGTGTTCCATATCACATTAAGATAGATAATGGAACTGGTTATTACAGTCAGACATTTGAGATGTTTTGTTGGCAATTTAATATTACCCATATTACTGGGATTCCTTAAAATTCTTAAGGACAAGGTATTGTTAAACAGATATCGTAGAACTTTAAAATAACACCTTCATAACTCTCTGAGTGTAGTAGGAGCAGCTACTGGTGCTTCTGTCCTGGTTTTGCAAGGAACTCTAAAAAAATTGGCTTTTAAAAACAAAAGAGGGGGAGTTATATGCCCAGAAGGGGTCCCCTAGAAATATTCTCCATCATGCCTTTTTTGTTCTCAATTTTCTAAACCTGAACACTCATGACAAATCTGCTGCCAATCGCCTCTGGCACCCTAAGACTAATAAAAATTATGTCACAGTTATGTGGAAGGACCCTCTTACCTTTAAATGGAACGGCCTGGACCCAGTTCTCATATGGGGCTGAAGATCAATATGTCTGTTTGATACCAAAGAAGGAGTGGCTAGATGGCTGCCAGAAAGATTAGTGAAACAAATAGATACCTCCACAAATCCAGACCCAATTGTAGATAAATAACAATTGAGTTCAAGGGAAGAGAGATCTCCCTGAGAATTCCCTTCTTTTTTTCTTTTTCTTTCCAGGTAAAAATGAGCCACCCATGGTGTTTGCTGTTGGATGTTCTAATCCTGATGCCAGACTCAGGACTTATACTACTCAGAACTTCTACAGGCCATTCACAAGAACATCAAACAGCCAGAGATTGGCATCACTAATCTGGAAAAATCCCTCATTTCACTGTCTGAAGTGGTCCTCCAAAATCACAGAGGGCCCGATCTGCTTTTCCTTCAACAAGGGGGGCTCTGTGCTGCCCTCAAGGAGGAATGCTGTTTTTATACTGACCACACCGGGGCAGTTAGTATGGCCAAGATCAGAGAGAGATTAGAATGGTGAAAGAAACAGCAAGAACAAGAAGAGAGGTGGCTTAAAAACTTGTTCTCTGCCTCTCCTTGGCTTACCACCCTTCTCCCTTCCATCCTGAGCCCTGTGGTCAGTCTCCTTTTCCTTTTAGCATTTGGTCCTTGGACCTTTAACAGACTAACTGACTTCATTAAAAAAAAAAAAAAAACAAGTTGGCTCCTTGGCATCTAAACCTCTACAAGTACATTATCATAGACTTGATCTGGCTCATAGAGCCCTGGTTGAACCATGTGATGACATTGCTCCTGAGGGGGATGCATAAAAACTCATATCTATGCATGCTGGTTCAACGTGGGACAGACTCAGTGTGGGCACCTATGAGGGATGTAAGGCAAAACACTGCAGGGGGAGGACACAATTGTCCACTTCTGAGTCCCCTGTGAAGCAAACCTGATTTGCATAGGAGTTGGTGTCAATCCTCAGATCACTCATTGTGGGGGTCTCCCACCAAGTCAGGCTCTGCCCCTCCTCTCCAAAAGACACCAAGAGCCACCCAAGATGTGGGAAGAACAACCCTCTGTTCCCCACGAGAGGAATCAGGTCAATGCTTCCTCCCTCCAGTTCATGCCCACTCATTCATTGACGAGACCCATAGGTGTCTGCCTTCTTGCCAGCTTCATGCAAATTAAATAAAAAGGGAAGAAATGCTAGGAGCCAACCTTACTCCATTTTGAAAGAATAATTTTAGGTTTTGTTTTTCCTCAGCTATGGATTCCTGAGAAAGCAGGTGGCCAATGGTCACTGTGCCCTAAGGAAAGTGGTCGCTGCATCCTGAGCTAAACAAAAACATTGGGGCTTTAAGATATCTGCCATGGCAGAATGCCCAGCTTCTGTGAAATTCCTCCAATTACAGTATCCTCTCCCCTGCCTGTATAAATTGCCTGAGAAAATACAGCTCGACGGACCTTGATCAGAAAACTTGACTTGGTCCCCTTCTTTGCATCTCCTGTCCCTTCCATTCTCTCCCCTTCTCTCTTAGGGTATCCTGTTGAGGACCCCGCAAGCCAGGGCACAGCTGGACGACACAGCCAATTGAAACAATTAGTGATACATTTTTTATTGAGATAAAATACTAGCATACCATTATATGGTATTGCAATTTAATATATGTTTATAGTGTATAATAACCAAATCAGAGAAATATAAATTTCCATTCCTTCAACAATAAAACTATTTTTATGTATTGGAAATTTCAGACTCACCTAGTAATTTAGAAATGTATCATAGATTGCTTGGACCAGTAGTTACTTGAGCATGTTAAGGAAGGTGCAGATTTCTATGCTTCAGATTAGATGTGTTGTGTTACATCTAATGTAACAATACTGTTCCCCCAACTTCACTTCCAAGCCTTCAAAGACAACTCTTCTGTTTTTCCATGAGAATGATGTATTAATTATCAGAAATGAGAGGTAATATGTAGTATTAGCTTTCGTTGTCAGGCTTATTTTTCACCATGGGCCATATTGTTGAGAATTATATGACTCAGATAAAACAAATCTAAAATTGAAAAAAAAAGCTATAAAATGAACAATAAATGTCATTATAGATTATTGAAAGGACTGATTCATCAGGAAAGAAAAACAATTATAAAGATGTATGCCCTCAATATGATACCATACAAAAATTAGGTCCAAAAGGTGTGAGAGATTTGAATACAATAGGAGTTGTAGATTTGAATACCCTACTTTCTTCAGTAGAACATTGAGACAGAAAAATCAATGAAGAAATATCTTGTTAAGCCATACTATAGAAAAAAAAAGCATAATAGACCTTTTTTACAAGATTTCATTCAACAGCAACATACTTCACATTTCTTTCCACCATGACAGTTAAATATATCTTTTTGACTTTCTGATACTGGCTCGTAAATGTGCTTAATCTTGATTGTTTTATTAACTTCTTACTTTTTTTTCTAAAAAAAAGAGAAACCTGTATTTTTGTGATACTTTATTTGATTTCTTTCTTTTGTTTGACTACTGTGTTAAATTATTTTTATCTGAATGATTGGCATTATAAAGATAAACAAATGAGAATTAATAAATTAAAACTGTTAGTCCCCCCCCCCCAAGCAAACGACATCAACAAGTTTTGGAATATAAGATCAAGCACACACTATGGTAGAAAGTTTATCAATGGACATATAAGCAGACTCATTGAGAACCTATAAGCAGAGTTTATAAAAGCACATAATGCATAGGAAAAAACCTGCAAATATTATTGTCAGAGAATTGTGGAAGCATAATAAAATGGCCAAGGTTTTGCTTAATTTCTGGAAGAAGAATAGAGTGTATGGATATGATTTAGAGCAACAGGGAGGGTCTGAGAGGAGTTGGGGGAGGGGAAAAACATGATCAAAACATATTGTATGAAAAACATTTTTTGTTTGTAAGCAAAGTCATTTAAAGAATAACAGTTTAATATTACCCAAATAAAAACTCAGAAAGTAGAAAGGAAAATACAGCCTTTGGGGAAGATTTCTTAAAATAGATAAACAATTTATAGCTGATAACTTTACAAACACATTCTCAGGTACTTTGGCACTGTGTTTGTTATGTTAGTAATGTAATAGTAGCAGGTTCACACCCCTCCTCCTCCCAGGGGGGAGGCTATGAACCCTCGGCTAAGGGTTCTTAGCAGTATTGACATTATCAGGCTCTGTTTTCTCCTGTGGAGTGGGACTAAAATCCAACCAGAAAGCAGTAGGCCATCAAAACAATGTTTATGTCAATATTCTACCTATGGGCAATGATAGCTGATAGGGTTCACAACTGGGTAAAACTATTGGTCACATTTCTTTCCCTGAAGGCTTATATATCAACTTCTGATACTGTAAAAGCTAATCAAATGGGAAGAAACCTGATTTCTATATATGTCTTGTAACACAAAAGCATGTGATGTTTTTCAGCAGAAGAGTCTTACTATCAAATGCTGGTGGGCAACCAAGAATAACGACACTGTTCTGTATTGCCAGGGAGTTTCTTTGACACCCCTGGCAACTGTTGGGGGAGATATCCCACACCTGGCACTGAGCTTTTTATTTTACAACTTCTGGTCTCTAGGAGGACAATTATTCCCTCTATAGTACTCATGGACTGGTATTAAAAAGAGAGAGAAAAAATGTCAGAGTCAAGACTGCAAAAGACTAGTGTGATGTCTCCTAGATATGATAGGACTGTTGTACTCATGAATTCCCAGCAGTTATGGGTGCCTTTACAAGATCAAGCCAGTCCTCTAGTGAAAAAGCATTTCCTTCCCTCTCTCTCTCTCTCTCTCTCTCTCTCTCTCTCTCTCTCTCTCTCTCACACACACACACACACACACACACATTTAGCTTAAATTGGCTTGTTTCACCAGCAGAAAAATAACTTATCAAAACACTAATGTACTTTCACATTCTTTTGGATATGCCCAGTGAGAATGGAAGACAGAAACTAATTAGGCAATTAAAGGTAAAAAGACCCTAAAGACAAGTAATCCTTGTCTAAAAGCCAGAGACGTTCCTTGGCCTCTTGGCAGGATTGTCTTTGGCAGAGATGTCAGAAATGTTTAGGGCCTCTGATCTCACATCTGACTTCTAAATGATTTTAGTGTATAAGTCAGTGTTCTGTTGCTGTGAAGAGACACTATGAGGAAGGCAATTCTTATAAAAGAAAATATTTTGGTCTTGCTCACAATTGCAGAGGATTAGGTCCATTATCATCATGGCAGGGAGTGTGGCCTGTGGCAAGCTGGAGTAGTAGCTGAAAACTTTACATCCTGATCCATAGACAGCAGGGAGGGAGGGAGGGAGGAGGGAGGGAGGGAGGAAGAGAGAGAGAGACAGAGAGACAGAGACAGAGACAGACAGAGACAGAGAGACACAGAGAGACAGAGAGGGACAGAGAGAGACAGAGAGACAGAGAGGGACAGAGAGAGATAGAGAGACAGAGAGAGAAAGAGCAGGTACTTTGGCCTTTGAAACCTCAAAGCCCATCCCCAGAGACAAGTTTCTTCTAACAAAGCACACATTCTAATTCCTGGTGGCTCATCTACTGGGGGCTAAGTTTGCAAATATATGAGCCTATAGGGACTATTTTCATTCAAACTACCATATAGAGTTAGTTACCTTTTCAGAAGGGTGCATCTTAGAGTAACAAATAAAGGCCTAGTCCTCTTCTGAAGGGAGACTGAGGAGGAGTGAATCTGGAGGAGAGGGGTTGTGGTGGGGACAGACTGGGAGGGGGAACCAAGGTTAGGACGCAATACATGAGAGAAGAATAAATAAATGATAAAAAAGAAAAAACAAACAAATAAAATCCAATAAAGGCTTATTAAGGGAAGATATATGGTCAAGAGAATTAAATCTCTGGCCTGAGTAGAGACCTAACATTGCCGTTTCTTTGTCTGGATCAATCAGTTTGGCTAAGGGATTACCCATAGGCTCTTAAGTTTACTTTGAGCCCTATTAGAGAGATAGGAGGAATAATAAGTCCTTTAGTGACATAGTACCATCTTCCTTCTATTTTTGCCTCTAGCGTAGTAGCCAGGCAGGTTTGTGTGTCTGACACTTTTATTTCCTAAACATGTTTTCCCTAACAGTTTGGACATCTCCAACATTTGAAGATCACTTCATCTTTCTCTAAAGTGTCCCTTCACCACCGCCCTGTGCAGCTACACATGTGTCTGGCCACCATGTCAGCGTAAATGGTATGGCTTTTCCCTCACTTCTTTCTTCCTCTGGGCAGTTGCTAAGATACAGGTTTCACTTGTTTGGTTTGTTTTGATTTGTAGTTAAAGGAATTTCTTTTCCTTTCTGCTTCAAAACTGTTTTAATTGAAATGGAAATACATCACTTCCTCCAGATCCTCCCAGCTACTGTCTCAACTCCCCCCATGTCAGTTCCCCATGCTCAAGCTGACAGCCTTATATACACACAAGGAAAAATGGACTGAGTAGTTTGTATTTATATCTGTATTTGTGTAAATATAACTAAAGACATTTTTTCTTTTAAAAAAAAGTAATAAAATTTTTCTCCAGCCTAAAGAAATATTCAAGCCCAGCAACATTCTAGCATGGAAGTTGGGAGAGGTTTGTGAGCTTCTCATCCATAACTGAAGAGCCATTGACAGTTGATGGCTGGAAGAGGAAGAAAAATATGTATCTTTAGGGGTGTGCATGCTGGTGGATTGACCATGTTTCTGAGAATGTTCCCACACCCATGCATACATGGACAAGACATATTGGAGCTTGGTATTGCAAAAAGGGACATGGGAGGAAATAATGTGGATACAAGGGTTTTAGGCAAGAAACTGGGGGTGTGACTATGATCAAATTACATTGTATGCATTCACGAAATTGTCCAAAAAATATTTTTAAAATACAACTATCTTCATCTTAAAATGATATGTTTGTCTACATAAAGTATTTCAGCAACTTTATAAGCATTTACCTCATAAGAATTACATAAAACTACTGGAATAAAAAATGAGCACAAAAAATTTTTAAGAAAATGAGCACACAGAAATGAGTTTCATTTGTGTATATTAGCCATGTAAATGGCTAACATACACAACCATTTGAAACATAACATACCATTTGAAAATGTATAAAATGTTTATGCATGATGATGAGTCTGAGTAAATGTGAGCCATGTCTGTGATTTGGGTATTTCTAAACACAAAATAGAAGATGTCACAAACTCAAATCAGAGACACACCATGATGTGTCCAAGGATTAGAGAATTCAATGTGGGAAAGATGTCAATCATATCAAAATCTATAATTTTAATGCAGTATCTATCAACTATTTTGTAGATATAGACAATCTTATTCTACATTTATATAATAATGTACAAACTTCATAAGCAGACTATATTTGGTAAAAAAAATAAAGTATAACTTTATTACTTATGACATAACTTTATGATATAACTTATGCACATATTACAGAAATCAAGACAACAACATGTACATGGACACACACATGAGTGAAATGGTATGTAGAAATGCATCTATATACACCTGTCTAAGTTTTGAGAAAAATACAAAATTACTTTCTAAAGAAAGAATAGAAACTTTGACAAATAATGGTAAAACACTTAGTGTGGGATAAAAAAAACACCTTGATCTATACCTCACAAACAATGTAAAATCTGAATCAAAGTAAGGTAGTTATTTAAATGTAGAGGATAAAGTTTAACGCTTCTAATGGATACACACAGACACACACACACACACAAACACACACACACCAAAGTCTGCCTGGTAGAAAATCTCTGAAGTCTAGGATTAGTCAAAATTATTTGACCTGACCTCAAAAATAATGTTAAAAGGAGCAAGCACATCAATTGGAATACACTGAAATTACAATCTTTTTCTTTGTGAAATACTTGATAAAATAGATGAAAATACAAGTTACAGGCACTGAGCAGATCCCGGGCAGCAGCTCTGCACCCAATCTCACAAAACCCAGAGGAAGCAGGCCTCCCAGGAGCTCTGACCCGGGAAGTATCTTAGGTAAGGAGACAGCAACCCCTGCCCCAAACAGGGAGCAACTGGGACCCACTAGGGCCCAGGAATTCACTCCTGGCCAGGAGCACTGGTTCCTTCCGGTCTGGGCCTGAGCTCTGAGCAGATCTTGGGCCCCAACTCTAACCCCAGTAGTAACACCCACCCCAAAAACCAAGAAAATAGGAAAGGCAGGCTCCAGTCAGAGACAGAACAGGTAGCACTAAGGAGATCCAGATGGTTAAAGGCAAGAGCAAGAACATAAGCATGAGCAACCAAGGGTACTTGGCATCATCAGAACCTAGTTCTCCCACACTAGAAAGTCCTGAATTCCCCATATCACCAGGAAAGCAAGATTCAGGTTTAAAATCACTTCTAATGATGATGATAGAGGACTTTAAGAAGGACATAAATAACACTCTCAAAGAATTTGAGAACACAGGTAAACAGGCAAAAGCCCTTAAAGAGGAAACACAAAAATCCCTTAAAGAATTACAAGAGAACACAACCAAACAGGTGAAGGAATTGAACAAAACTATCCAGGACATAAAAAATGGAAGTAGAAACAATAAAGAAATCACAAAGGAAGACTACCCTGGAGATAGGAAAACTAGGAAAGAAATCAGGAGTCATAGATGCAAGCATCACCAACAGAATACAAGAGATAGAAGAGAGAATCTCAGGTGCAGAAGATACCATAGAAAACATTGACACAACTGTCAAAGAAAACGCAAAATGCAAAAAGTTCTTAACACAAAACATCCAGGAAATCCAGGACGCAATGAGAAGACCAAACCTAAGGATAATAGGTATAGAAGAGAGGGAAGAATCCCAACTTAAAGGGCCAGTAAATATTCTCAACAAAATTATAGAAGAAAACTTCCCTAATCTAAAGAAAGAGATGCCCATAAACATACAGAAGCCTACAGAATGCCAAATAGACTAGATCAGAAAAGAAATACCCCCTGTCACATAATAATTAAAACACAAAATGCACAAAACAAAGAAAGAATTTTAAATGCAGTAAGGGAAAAAGGCCAAGTAACATAAAAAGGCAGACCTATTACACCAGACTTCTCACCATATACTATAAAAGTGAGAAGATCCTGGACAGATGTCATACAGACCCTAAGAGAACACAAATGCCAGCCCAGGCTACTTTACCCAGCAAAACTCTCAATTACCATAGATGGAGAAACTAAGATATTCCATGACAAAACCAAATTTACACAATATCTTTCCACAAATCCAGCACTACAAAGGATAATAGTAGGAAAGCTCCAATACAAGGAGGGAAATTATAACTTAGACAGAGCAAGAAAGTAATCCTCTTCCAAGAAATCCAAAAGTAGATAGCCACACAAACAATACCACTGCTAATAACAAAAATAATAGGAAGCAACAACCTCCTCTCCTTAATATATCTTAACATCAATGGACTCAATTCCCCAATAAACAGTCAGAGGCTAACGGACTGGATACATAAACAGGATCCAGCATTTTGCTGCATACAGGAAACCCACCTCAGTGACAAAGACAGACACTACCTTAGAGTAAAAGGCTGGAAAACAATTTTTCAAGCAAATGGTCCTAAGAAACAAGCTGGAGTAGCCATTCTAAAACTCCAGCCTGAGAACACAAAGGGAGGGACTCATGGCTCCACCTGTATAGGTAGTTGAGGGTGGCCTTGTCAGGCATCAGTGGAAGTGGAGGGCCTTGGTGCCTGAAAGTTTGGATTCCCTAGTGTTGGAGTATTCGAGAGCAGGGAGGCGGGAATGGGAGGATGGTGGGAGCACACCTTCATAGAAACTCCCAGAATTATACGGATTAGACATGACAGAGGCAGGCCACCAGAATACTAGATTCCAGAACTCAAACAAAAAATTATCTTGATACTAAAATTTGTTTTGAGAATTGTATATTGCAAAATACACAGCCTTGGTGTATCTACTCATCAAGCAAGATGAGCAGACCTGCTCAAACCTCTGATGTCCTGGAATTTCAGTTGAATGCAGTGAAGACACTGACGTCAGAGGCTTATCAATTTACTCTTTCCCCTGCCCCTCTTCTAATATCTCAACGCCCATAATCAGGTTGAAGTAGTTAATGAAGAGTCGGTGCCCCTATTCCCTGGGCTTGGGGACTGAGGTGGTTAATATTGGGCTGTCTTCCTAGGGAAAAGTAGTGGTTTTGTTGGAACAGGGAGGAATAGCTAGGATTTATTGCATAGCCATAACCTACTGACAAAAATCTGCATAATTGTTATTAAGCTGAAGTTATGATTTCTTAAATGGTACAAAATTTACTTTGATTTCAAATTTAAGGTTTTCATTGGTACGAGTTTCTTATTGACATAAAAGTGAGATTAATATTGTTACTTTCATAGGCATCGTGCCTATGTAAAACATTTAGGAATACAAGGCTTAGGCCCAGCCCTTCTTTAACTTTTCTAACTGATTTGAGATGGTTAACATGTGCGTTAATGGCCTATAGCAAATTCATGGCTCTGAGTTTATTTTAGGGTGTTTTCTATATTTTATTTAGAGATAGCTGAGAGGAGTTAACAGACAGAAGTCCAGATTGCCTTACATGGATAGTTGGTTTTCAAAACGTCAGAAATCCACAGAATTGACTTTACAAACATTTCTGTATTAATGTTCATTTTGATTAGAGACCTGTCTGTTCCTACACTTGATCTCAGCCAAAAGGCCGAGAAGCGATCTGTCTGTTCCTGACAGCTTCCTGCCTTGGATTCTAAGAAGAAATTGAGCATCTTTGGAGTTACTCCAGTTGTGGTGAGACAGCCACTAGGCAAGACTTGCCTCTTTTCATCTACAGACAAATTACTGTACAGAAAAGGACCCACTTGCAGAATAGTTGACTGATTATATCTTCCAAGACAGAGTAATCAGCCCTTAATAATTCTGCATCAGTAGGTCTGTCAGATGATCCTGGGCCAGAAGGCTGAAGTTCGGATGCTCCAACGTTTTGGAGTATAGGGACTGTCCAGGTGTTCAGCGGTTTCTATAAATTGGCTAAGTTTTAGGAGCTATGGTTTGTGCTTCCCGTAATTTCAGTAAATTCAGTCATTCTGGATTTCTGACAGGGTTGAAGACTTATAGTCTCATAGCCAATCCCAGCTATTTAGTTTGAGAGAAAAGATTTGAGAGGATGGTTTTCAGCTGACATTCATTCTAAAGCCAAGAAAAAAGCCAGGTTCAGAACTAAAGTCTTTTAGTTAGGAGAGATGACAGAGGTTCTGGTTAGTCAACAAAATGATGGACTGGGTATTAGGTCTATCTTGTACCTTACTGATACAAATTGGTATAGTTATGCTCTAATTGTATTTTGAGAGAAAGGTTTTTTTTTTTATTTTAACAGAAAGGGTGATATGTAGAAGGAGTTAAGGTGGGAGGAATAAGGAAAGGAAAAGGAGGAGTTGGGAGAGGAAGAGGGAAAAGGAAGAGGAGGAGCTACAGAGGGTAGAGATGTAGATGTAGGAGGATGGAGAACCACACAGGTATGGAGAGCAGTCACGGGTAACAATTTTTATTAAGGTTAGCTACTTGGGAAACAACTCTCTTTGTATGGGCATATTGTTATTGAGCTTTGCCAAACATATAACGCCTTTGATTAACCTTTAAGCATTAGAGTCTCAATTTCTTCCGGGCCTGCGTGGATGGCAGGATGGTCTTGGCAATGCCAACCTTGCGGAGACAGCATGGAAGATTGGCAGAGCCATCTCCCACTCTGGCATCTAGTGGGTGGCAGAGCTGGTGTTTCTGGCTGGCCAGTTCTAGCTGCAGCACAGGTGGCCTCTGGCCACAGAAACATGGAGGCTGAGCTAGGCACAGCTTAGATAGTTGGCTTGACCAGAGGCTGTTTTTAAAATAATTTCTACAATCTGAAGGATATTAATTTAATGTACCCCAGGTTCATACCTAGGAATGGTATCATTGTCTAACAGAATCCCACCTTATTCATTGAAGCTGAGTTTCTCAATCAAAGTCAAAGCTTGTTGCTCCAGGGAATCCCATCTTTGTCTTCAAAGGCTGGAACTATAGGCAGGTTGCCATACCCAGCCAGCATTTACATGGATGATGGAGATCTGAACTCCAATTGCCAAGTTTGTGAGGCAATATTTTCAGCCCTGAGGTCACTTTTTCCAGTATAAAATCAGAATTTCCTTTTTGAATTTGAATAAATGTAGTCAGACATGGTAGTACTTGACTTTAATCATCGTAACCAGGAGGCATAGGCAGATGAATCTCTATGACTCTGAGGCCAGCCTGGTCTTCATAGTGAATTCCCTGTCAACCATGGCTACAGAAAGAAATTCTCAAAAGAGCATAGATTGATTGACAGATAGATAGATGGATGAATGGATGGATGGATGGATGGATGATGGATGGATAGATAGATAGATAGATAGATATCAGTGATCTCTTCCTTTTGAACCCTAAATATGAAATAATTTGGTGCATTTTGACTTAGTGAAACAGATCCACAATATGCCAAGTACTTGGGAGACTGAGGCAAGAGGATTAGCAATTTAAGATCTGTCTAGAGTGCAAAGTGACTTCCAGGCCAGCATGAATAAATTAATCAAAACCTTGTCTTTAAAAAATGAATTAAAAAAACTTGGGAATGTACCAAAGTGGAAGACGGCCTGCCTAACATGTGTAAGACCCAAAGTTCAATCCCCAGAACCTGAAAAAAGTCAGCAAGTAGCAATATACACAGAAAACTAAACAGGAGAAGCCTACTTTCCTGCTTCAAAACTGTATCTTAGATTCTATGCAATTTCAGTAAATGATAATGAGCTACCTAAATCTGCATCTGAAACCTCAGGAGGTCCATTGTTTTACAATAGAAAACAAATTGTTTTAATCAACTAAACTGAAACTATTGAAAATCTTGACCCTCTGCTTGCCTCTAGCATGATGTAAGATTTCATTGTGACAATAGTCTACTGTCAGTCACCAGCTTAAATAAAAACCATTAACTTTCTCACATGGACTATAATAATAAATTGGAAGCTTTTTTCCCCAGGAGGAATGCACCATAAATGCAAAATTAATGGGATTTGTAATTTTCTTGCCTTTAAAAATGTTTCTTTAAATTTTGAAATAATTGTAAATCCACATATAGCTATAAGAAACCAGGAACTTCTGGGCAGTCCAGGTTGGCTTCAAACTCAGCTTGCTGGGTGATTAAATTACAGACATGCACCAGCAGACCTCATAGATTCCTATTTAAAATATTAAGATATTGCCAAACCATATTTTCAAAGTGGTTAAAACATTCTACATTCCCAGTAACAGTGTAAGAATAATTTAGAAGTTTTATGTTTACCAAGCTATGATGCTATTATTCTGAATTTTTTTTACTCTAATATGGGCATAATCATCTCTCTTTTCCCATAGTTTTAATTTGCATTACTCTGAAGACCAATAATATGACATAAATTTTTGGTATTTGTCAACTGTATGTCCTCTTCGGTAAAAGTTTTACTACTATCTTTTGTTCATTTTAGTCTTTGAATTGATTGTTTACTGTTCAGATTTGGGAGTTAATTTTCTATATATTAATATTTTCATTGGATAGGTTGTATGCCATGTTTCTCCCAGTCTGGAACTTGTATTTTCTTTTTTTGTAATATATGTATATATTTTTATTATATATATTATATATTACATAATAAATATTGAGTGGCACATTTGCGTTATTTTTTACAGGTTCTATATGTGACCATATTATTCTATTCAACACTGGTAAAAACAGGTACATGAGCCCCCACACCATGCATGCCTATTAGAACACAGCAGAAAACCACATATCATCAATAGGCTGCTCTTCTTAAATCTATAAGCAGCACTTTGAACTAATAGGCCTATTAAACTATTTAGTCTCCATAGACAGAACAGATCATTTAAAATGTGTCCCAGTATCTCTAATACGTTCTGATTTCTTTTTTTATTAGTAACTTTTTTAAAAAAGTGTTAATCAAAGGCTTTATAAGTTTGGTAATGCTCAATAACAAGATGCCCATACCATCAGAAGTGTAACCCAATGCCCAACCTAGATATACCAACTACCTTTGACTGGTGGAGACACACGAACATCTGTCTCCATATTTCTCTCTCTCTCTCTCTCTCTCTCTCTCTCTCTCTCTCTCTCTCTCT
>NW_021622276.1:0-18239 GCF_004785775.1 Grammomys surdaster | reverse complement strand
ACAAAGAAACTACTAAAAGAAATTCTTCCAAGGTGTTTTTTTTTTTTAGGTTTGTAGGGTCAGAGAATGCACCTATATTTGTGTACCAGGTAAGTTAGAGATTAGCTAATATTTTGGAGATTGACTGGAAACTTCATTGTCCTTACAGACCCTAGAGTTCAGGACAGGTAGAAAAGATAAATCCTAAAAGAGACCTTAACTAAATTGACCTTAGAGACTGACAGTGACTGGGTGATTCTTCTCTCTTTCATTTCTCCATCCTTTATAGAGTACAGAACTCCTCATACCAGATGGGACTCACCACTTTTAATGTTAAGCTTGGTTCATTTACTGACAAAAGTTATTACATGATCTCAAGGGTGTCCAATGGGTATGCAAATGTGTTTGGCTTAAACTTTGTGCTTTCCATAAAACAGGTCCACTTCTGGAGCTCCACCAACTTTAGCTCAGAGATTGGGCCCTAGTCAAGACACACTGTCAGGAGTCACTAAAGTCTCACTAAAAGGTTCCCTGTGCTATAGAGTTGCAACGTGGATCCACCACACATCTGTTTGCACTTGAAGATGAACCTGGCCAGAAGGAGGAGAGTTCAGTCTCAAGACTCTCTGCTGTCTCCCACTGATGGGCCCTTACTCATGCTCCAGGAACAACACAAAGACATAGCCTTGTAACTGTTTTCATGAAGCTTCAAGAAGTTCCATGATTGAGACATCTAGCCACAAAAGAAATGGGAGGGGGCATAAGATGCCAAAGCTTTTAAGTTCAGGCTCTATTTTAGAAAGCCTGACATAAGTTTGAACTCAGGTAAACTAACAGGCTGGTACCTAGCATTAGTTTCCAAGTTGTCCCCCAACAAAACCTGAACCTAGCTCCAGTCTCTAGGCTAATCACCAACAAGACCAGAGTTTCCAGGTTACACCTTCAACAAGACCAGTGTCTCCAGGTTATTCCTCCAACAAACTTGCACCCCAGGTTACAAGCCCACCTCCTGCCTATCGACCACCAATGCAGAGGTAGGAGAAGTTAAGTTTATGATATGACTCCCAGCACCAGCCAGTTATGTTAAAGGCCACAATAGCTTTCCAGTTAGCTGCTTGCACACTAATCTCCTTGCTGCTTACTATAAAGCTTTGCCCTGATAGACATTTGGGGCTCCCCAACCATCAAAACTGTCCTGCATGATGGTGATATGTGTGTGTGTGGGGGGGGGAGGGAGCAAGCTAGTTCAAATAGAATAAAGACTCTGCTGTGAGTTGCATTAGATTGGCTCCTGTCTGAGTTTTTGGGGATCATTAACATTTTCCTGGCACAACACTACCAAAGTTCACTATAATTTTAATGGATATCACCACACCTTATTTTGGAATGTGGTTTGAAGCATCATGAAAAGGAGAATAGTATGAAAGTTGCTATTGTCTGTTTATGTTTAAATGAGACCAAGATTTAACAGCCATAGTATTTCTTTCTCTAAAGTGATCCTACAGATTGAGATTGAAGTTCCTGACAAAGACTTACAGCTAGGAAGTTAGATCAGTTACTTTCTTATATCAAGTTCATTCTTCATTCTGTTCTATAATGTAATGATGCTTCTGTTTCTACATCTCTAGGGTTAGAATACCTTATTCTTGAATTAATACTGTGAATATTCAAAGGTAGGGTAGTCAGCATGCTTTTATCAATTCTGTTCTTGAGCTCTTAAGTGCTAGTCATGATAATTGGCTATAGCATTGCAAATGTTATAGGTTCACAAAGAATTTAGTTCATTTTCTAAAATTATAGAGAATCACAATGTGATTCTCAGGCAAAGTCAAATAGACACCTTTCTAGGAGCTGGTCAGAATGGCCAAGATAAAGGGAATGTCACACAAGCTTCTGTGGAGCCCACTCTGAGCTTTGTCTTAACTCAAATGTAAATGTTCTTAATCTGGGCTTAAAACAGTCTGCTAGTACCTTTGTTCTTGGAGCAATTATTTCTAAAACTACCCAAATCTCCACATTTAAAACATCTTTTATCTCTTAGCTTCTGTGAAAGCATTGTTTGGACAGTGGTCCCTTGTAAGGCAGCAGCCATAGCCAAACAATGATTGTATGAGGGTCTTGCTTTTTATGGCCAGATAGCTGTAAGGCAGGCCACATTAGCATTCTTATAAGCCAATTGTGTAACAAAAGGAACTCGTGCCTGGGTGTTTTCCAGACCCTGGGCAGGAGGGGTCAGCCTAAGACCTAAAGACATTCACAACAGACCAGGAGTTATAGATATGGGCCAGGAGTTATAGATAATGATTATACCAGAGAAATTAAAATTATGCCGGTTTCCCTCCATACATTACAGCTGTGTCTGCTAATAAAAGAATTGCTCAAAGATTAAGAGAGGACAAGATTGGCCTTCAACTTGGCCTTTTGGCCTTTATCTGATACTCTCACTCAGCTATGAGGGATTGATTATTCCACTAATCTAAAACAAAGTTCAGACTTAAGATTTATGAAACTTGTGGGACATTACAGCCTGACTTGCCTACTCCAGCTGCCATTCCAGGAACTATATATAAAATTATTATAGATTTAAAAGATTGTTTTTATACTGTTCGTTTACATCCTGGTGAAGGTGGGATGATTTGCATTCTGTGAGTTTCTTGTAATTTTTGAGAGCCCATGAAGCGATATCATTAGAAAGTTTTGCCTCAAGAAATGGCTAATAGCCTTTCATTATAAAAAAAAAATTGTTGTTGCTTTAATACAAAAAGTTAAAAGTTTGAATCTTTCAGTGTATAATATTCATTGTACAGTATTTTATTAGCTGATCCCTCAAAAGAAATTTTATTGCAAGCCTTTGTTCTCATTCAATGAGCTTTAAAATTCTGAGGAGTGCTTATTGCTCCAAAAAACATTCAAAGGCAATATCTTTTTAATATTTGAGACATCAGTTATATTTATATTCCTAAACAAATTTTGACACTGAAAATTCAAATAAGATAAGTTTGCTTACTTTAAATTATTTTCAAAAGCTTCTAGGAGATGCTAATTGTCAAACACCTCACCTTAAGCTCAACATAGGAGGACTTAAGCCTCCGTTTGGTGTTCTCTAGGGAGATACAAATCCTAATTCCCCTCGACAATTAACTGATGAAGGACGAATAGCTTTGCACAAAGTAGAAGAATTAGTTATCAATAGATACATTATACAGACTGATCAATTGTTGGCTGTTTCACAGCAGTCCTTTGGCAAAAGGGACCATTAATGTGGATTCATATTTCTTTATCTCCAAAGAAAGTTTTAACACCCTGTTCTGAAGCTGTTGCTGTGTTAATACAGAATTGTAGGTCAGGATCACAAAAGTATTTTGAGAAAGAATTTAATAAAATATTCCTTATTCCAAACCGCAATTAAATTGATTATTAAAGAATATTGATATTTGGCCTATTACATGACCAACTTTTTAGACAAATTTGATAGTCATTATCCAAAAGACAAGTTGTTACAGTTTTTCTCTATACATGCTTTTGTATTTCCTGTAAATTTATGCATACAGCCCATAGAAAATGTGTTTACTGTATTTACAGACAGCTCATCTAATGGGAAGGCAATATATATAATTGGATCACATGTTCATTATCTTGAGTTTACCCCTGTTTCAGCACAAATAATTGAAGTACATGCTGTAGCCATTGTTTGAAATGCTGAAAAAAAATCAAGCTTTCAATTTGTATACTCATAGCCAGTATATATCTCATGGTTTATAATTGCTTAAAATTGTTCCTTTTTTAGATATTGCTAATTCTCAAATTTTACAAATACAGCTTAATTTAAGAAATATGTACTTTTCATTAACTTTATAAGACATTTAAGAGCTCATACTAGATTGCCTGGACCCCAGGGAAATACCACAACAGATGTGTAT
This sequence comes from Grammomys surdaster, assembly GCF_004785775.1. Classification (NCBI taxonomy): domain Eukaryota; kingdom Metazoa; phylum Chordata; class Mammalia; order Rodentia; family Muridae; genus Grammomys; species Grammomys surdaster. Next base: position 14,340 of record NW_021622276.1, on the reverse strand, counting down.
ACCAGACAGATTATAGACCTTACAGAAACAACTGACCACACAATCTTATTCTTTATGTCATCAAAATAATAATAGCTTGAGACAATAATTTGGTTTTCTAGAGAGTGTACAAGTCAAATTACAAAAACTTGTTCTCAGTGTCCTCAGTTTTTTCATAATGGTGTTAATTGTTAGGAGCCGCGTCCGCCATCGCAAGATGGCGCCGGTTTCCTGCTTCCTGGTTCTTCTTGGAGCCTTGCTTGAATGTGCGCCTGCGCAAGGCGTGAAAACCAGTATGCTAATTTGGCGACATCATAAGAGCCAATGAGTGTAAGGCACGTCTCCTAAAGCTCTATATAAGCCATAAGCTTTTGGGGCTTGGGGTCCCTCGCCTCACTACCATCTAAGAGAGCTGTAACACTACCATCTAAGAGAGCTGTAACACTAAAAGAGCTGTAACAATAAAACTGCTGTCAGAAGAATCCTGAAGCGTGGCGTTCTCCTTTTCGTCGAGGCGGCGCCCCGCAGTTAATCCTTGAGGACTTATACCTAATCAATTATGGCAAGTAGATGTCACTCATTTCTGATTTTGGAAAATTAAAACATGTACATATAACTTGACACCTTTTCAGGCTTTCTAGTTGCAACTGCTTTAACAGGAGAAGCAACTAAAAATTTAATTAGTTATTGCCTACATTATCTTTCTATGCTTGGTGTTCCATATCACATTAAGATAGATAATGGAACTGGTTATTACAGTCAGACATTTGAGATGTTTTGTTGGCAATTTAATATTACCCATATTACTGGGATTCCTTAAAATTCTTAAGGACAAGGTATTGTTAAACAGATATCGTAGAACTTTAAAATAACACCTTCATAACTCTCTGAGTGTAGTAGGAGCAGCTACTGGTGCTTCTGTCCTGGTTTTGCAAGGAACTCTAAAAAAAATTGGCTTTTAAAAACAAAAGAGGGGGAGTTATATGCCCAGAAGGGGTCCCCTAGAAATATTCTCCATCATGCCTTTTTTGTTCTCAATTTTCTAAACCTGAACACTCATGACAAATCTGCTGCCAATCGCCTCTGGCACCCTAAGACTAATAAAAATTATGTCACAGTTATGTGGAAGGACCCTCTTACCTTTAAATGGAACGGCCTGGACCCAGTTCTCATATGGGGCTGAAGATCAATATGTCTGTTTGATACCAAAGAAGGAGTGGCTAGATGGCTGCCAGAAAGATTAGTGAAACAAATAGATACCTCCACAAATCCAGACCCAATTGTAGATAAATAACAATTGAGTTCAAGGGAAGAGAGATCTCCCTGAGAATTCCCTTCTTTTTTTCTTTTTCTTTCCAGGTAAAAATGAGCCACCCATGGTGTTTGCTGTTGGATGTTCTAATCCTGATGCCAGACTCAGGACTTATACTACTCAGAACTTCTACAGGCCATTCACAAGAACATCAAACAGCCAGAGATTGGCATCACTAATCTGGAAAAATCCCTCATTTCACTGTCTGAAGTGGTCCTCCAAAATCACAGAGGGCCCGATCTGCTTTTCCTTCAACAAGGGGGGCTCTGTGCTGCCCTCAAGGAGGAATGCTGTTTTTATACTGACCACACCGGGGCAGTTAGTATGGCCAAGATCAGAGAGAGATTAGAATGGTGAAAGAAACAGCAAGAACAAGAAGAGAGGTGGCTTAAAAACTTGTTCTCTGCCTCTCCTTGGCTTACCACCCTTCTCCCTTCCATCCTGAGCCCTGTGGTCAGTCTCCTTTTCCTTTTAGCATTTGGTCCTTGGACCTTTAACAGACTAACTGACTTCATTAAAAAAAAAAAAAAAACAAGTTGGCTCCTTGGCATCTAAACCTCTACAAGTACATTATCATAGACTTGATCTGGCTCATAGAGCCCTGGTTGAACCATGTGATGACATTGCTCCTGAGGGGGATGCATAAAAACTCATATCTATGCATGCTGGTTCAACGTGGGACAGACTCAGTGTGGGCACCTATGAGGGATGTAAGGCAAAACACTGCAGGGGGAGGACACAATTGTCCACTTCTGAGTCCCCTGTGAAGCAAACCTGATTTGCATAGGAGTTGGTGTCAATCCTCAGATCACTCATTGTGGGGGTCTCCCACCAAGTCAGGCTCTGCCCCTCCTCTCCAAAAGACACCAAGAGCCACCCAAGATGTGGGAAGAACAACCCTCTGTTCCCCACGAGAGGAATCAGGTCAATGCTTCCTCCCTCCAGTTCATGCCCACTCATTCATTGACGAGACCCATAGGTGTCTGCCTTCTTGCCAGCTTCATGCAAATTAAATAAAAAGGGAAGAAATGCTAGGAGCCAACCTTACTCCATTTTGAAAGAATAATTTTAGGTTTTGTTTTTCCTCAGCTATGGATTCCTGAGAAAGCAGGTGGCCAATGGTCACTGTGCCCTAAGGAAAGTGGTCGCTGCATCCTGAGCTAAACAAAAACATTGGGGCTTTAAGATATCTGCCATGGCAGAATGCCCAGCTTCTGTGAAATTCCTCCAATTACAGTATCCTCTCCCCTGCCTGTATAAATTGCCTGAGAAAATACAGCTCGACGGACCTTGATCAGAAAACTTGACTTGGTCCCCTTCTTTGCATCTCCTGTCCCTTCCATTCTCTCCCCTTCTCTCTTAGGGTATCCTGTTGAGGACCCCGCAAGCCAGGGCACAGCTGGACGACACAGCCAATTGAAACAATTAGTGATACATTTTTTATTGAGATAAAATACTAGCATACCATTATATGGTATTGCAATTTAATATATGTTTATAGTGTATAATAACCAAATCAGAGAAATATAAATTTCCATTCCTTCAACAATAAAACTATTTTTATGTATTGGAAATTTCAGACTCACCTAGTAATTTAGAAATGTATCATAGATTGCTTGGACCAGTAGTTACTTGAGCATGTTAAGGAAGGTGCAGATTTCTATGCTTCAGATTAGATGTGTTGTGTTACATCTAATGTAACAATACTGTTCCCCCAACTTCACTTCCAAGCCTTCAAAGACAACTCTTCTGTTTTTCCATGAGAATGATGTATTAATTATCAGAAATGAGAGGTAATATGTAGTATTAGCTTTCGTTGTCAGGCTTATTTTTCACCATGGGCCATATTGTTGAGAATTATATGACTCAGATAAAACAAATCTAAAATTGAAAAAAAAAGCTATAAAATGAACAATAAATGTCATTATAGATTATTGAAAGGACTGATTCATCAGGAAAGAAAAACAATTATAAAGATGTATGCCCTCAATATGATACCATACAAAAATTAGGTCCAAAAGGTGTGAGAGATTTGAATACAATAGGAGTTGTAGATTTGAATACCCTACTTTCTTCAGTAGAACATTGAGACAGAAAAATCAATGAAGAAATATCTTGTTAAGCCATACTATAGAAAAAAAAAGCATAATAGACCTTTTTTACAAGATTTCATTCAACAGCAACATACTTCACATTTCTTTCCACCATGACAGTTAAATATATCTTTTTGACTTTCTGATACTGGCTCGTAAATGTGCTTAATCTTGATTGTTTTATTAACTTCTTACTTTTTTTTCTAAAAAAAAGAGAAACCTGTATTTTTGTGATACTTTATTTGATTTCTTTCTTTTGTTTGACTACTGTGTTAAATTATTTTTATCTGAATGATTGGCATTATAAAGATAAACAAATGAGAATTAATAAATTAAAACTGTTAGTCCCCCCCCCCCAAGCAAACGACATCAACAAGTTTTGGAATATAAGATCAAGCACACACTATGGTAGAAAGTTTATCAATGGACATATAAGCAGACTCATTGAGAACCTATAAGCAGAGTTTATAAAAGCACATAATGCATAGGAAAAAACCTGCAAATATTATTGTCAGAGAATTGTGGAAGCATAATAAAATGGCCAAGGTTTTGCTTAATTTCTGGAAGAAGAATAGAGTGTATGGATATGATTTAGAGCAACAGGGAGGGTCTGAGAGGAGTTGGGGGAGGGGAAAAACATGATCAAAACATATTGTATGAAAAACATTTTTTGTTTGTAAGCAAAGTCATTTAAAGAATAACAGTTTAATATTACCCAAATAAAAACTCAGAAAGTAGAAAGGAAAATACAGCCTTTGGGGAAGATTTCTTAAAATAGATAAACAATTTATAGCTGATAACTTTACAAACACATTCTCAGGTACTTTGGCACTGTGTTTGTTATGTTAGTAATGTAATAGTAGCAGGTTCACACCCCTCCTCCTCCCAGGGGGGAGGCTATGAACCCTCGGCTAAGGGTTCTTAGCAGTATTGACATTATCAGGCTCTGTTTTCTCCTGTGGAGTGGGACTAAAATCCAACCAGAAAGCAGTAGGCCATCAAAACAATGTTTATGTCAATATTCTACCTATGGGCAATGATAGCTGATAGGGTTCACAACTGGGTAAAACTATTGGTCACATTTCTTTCCCTGAAGGCTTATATATCAACTTCTGATACTGTAAAAGCTAATCAAATGGGAAGAAACCTGATTTCTATATATGTCTTGTAACACAAAAGCATGTGATGTTTTTCAGCAGAAGAGTCTTACTATCAAATGCTGGTGGGCAACCAAGAATAACGACACTGTTCTGTATTGCCAGGGAGTTTCTTTGACACCCCTGGCAACTGTTGGGGGAGATATCCCACACCTGGCACTGAGCTTTTTATTTTACAACTTCTGGTCTCTAGGAGGACAATTATTCCCTCTATAGTACTCATGGACTGGTATTAAAAAGAGAGAGAAAAAATGTCAGAGTCAAGACTGCAAAAGACTAGTGTGATGTCTCCTAGATATGATAGGACTGTTGTACTCATGAATTCCCAGCAGTTATGGGTGCCTTTACAAGATCAAGCCAGTCCTCTAGTGAAAAAGCATTTCCTTCCCTCTCTCTCTCTCTCTCTCTCTCTCTCTCTCTCTCTCTCTCTCTCTCACACACACACACACACACACACACATTTAGCTTAAATTGGCTTGTTTCACCAGCAGAAAAATAACTTATCAAAACACTAATGTACTTTCACATTCTTTTGGATATGCCCAGTGAGAATGGAAGACAGAAACTAATTAGGCAATTAAAGGTAAAAAGACCCTAAAGACAAGTAATCCTTGTCTAAAAGCCAGAGACGTTCCTTGGCCTCTTGGCAGGATTGTCTTTGGCAGAGATGTCAGAAATGTTTAGGGCCTCTGATCTCACATCTGACTTCTAAATGATTTTAGTGTATAAGTCAGTGTTCTGTTGCTGTGAAGAGACACTATGAGGAAGGCAATTCTTATAAAAGAAAATATTTTGGTCTTGCTCACAATTGCAGAGGATTAGGTCCATTATCATCATGGCAGGGAGTGTGGCCTGTGGCAAGCTGGAGTAGTAGCTGAAAACTTTACATCCTGATCCATAGACAGCAGGGAGGGAGGGAGGGAGGAGGGAGGGAGGGAGGAAGAGAGAGAGAGACAGAGAGACAGAGACAGAGACAGACAGAGACAGAGAGACACAGAGAGACAGAGAGGGACAGAGAGAGACAGAGAGACAGAGAGGGACAGAGAGAGATAGAGAGACAGAGAGAGAAAGAGCAGGTACTTTGGCCTTTGAAACCTCAAAGCCCATCCCCAGAGACAAGTTTCTTCTAACAAAGCACACATTCTAATTCCTGGTGGCTCATCTACTGGGGGCTAAGTTTGCAAATATATGAGCCTATAGGGACTATTTTCATTCAAACTACCATATAGAGTTAGTTACCTTTTCAGAAGGGTGCATCTTAGAGTAACAAATAAAGGCCTAGTCCTCTTCTGAAGGGAGACTGAGGAGGAGTGAATCTGGAGGAGAGGGGTTGTGGTGGGGACAGACTGGGAGGGGGAACCAAGGTTAGGACGCAATACATGAGAGAAGAATAAATAAATGATAAAAAAGAAAAAACAAACAAATAAAATCCAATAAAGGCTTATTAAGGGAAGATATATGGTCAAGAGAATTAAATCTCTGGCCTGAGTAGAGACCTAACATTGCCGTTTCTTTGTCTGGATCAATCAGTTTGGCTAAGGGATTACCCATAGGCTCTTAAGTTTACTTTGAGCCCTATTAGAGAGATAGGAGGAATAATAAGTCCTTTAGTGACATAGTACCATCTTCCTTCTATTTTTGCCTCTAGCGTAGTAGCCAGGCAGGTTTGTGTGTCTGACACTTTTATTTCCTAAACATGTTTTCCCTAACAGTTTGGACATCTCCAACATTTGAAGATCACTTCATCTTTCTCTAAAGTGTCCCTTCACCACCGCCCTGTGCAGCTACACATGTGTCTGGCCACCATGTCAGCGTAAATGGTATGGCTTTTCCCTCACTTCTTTCTTCCTCTGGGCAGTTGCTAAGATACAGGTTTCACTTGTTTGGTTTGTTTTGATTTGTAGTTAAAGGAATTTCTTTTCCTTTCTGCTTCAAAACTGTTTTAATTGAAATGGAAATACATCACTTCCTCCAGATCCTCCCAGCTACTGTCTCAACTCCCCCCATGTCAGTTCCCCATGCTCAAGCTGACAGCCTTATATACACACAAGGAAAAATGGACTGAGTAGTTTGTATTTATATCTGTATTTGTGTAAATATAACTAAAGACATTTTTTCTTTTAAAAAAAAGTAATAAAATTTTTCTCCAGCCTAAAGAAATATTCAAGCCCAGCAACATTCTAGCATGGAAGTTGGGAGAGGTTTGTGAGCTTCTCATCCATAACTGAAGAGCCATTGACAGTTGATGGCTGGAAGAGGAAGAAAAATATGTATCTTTAGGGGTGTGCATGCTGGTGGATTGACCATGTTTCTGAGAATGTTCCCACACCCATGCATACATGGACAAGACATATTGGAGCTTGGTATTGCAAAAAGGGACATGGGAGGAAATAATGTGGATACAAGGGTTTTAGGCAAGAAACTGGGGGTGTGACTATGATCAAATTACATTGTATGCATTCACGAAATTGTCCAAAAAATATTTTTAAAATACAACTATCTTCATCTTAAAATGATATGTTTGTCTACATAAAGTATTTCAGCAACTTTATAAGCATTTACCTCATAAGAATTACATAAAACTACTGGAATAAAAAATGAGCACAAAAAATTTTTAAGAAAATGAGCACACAGAAATGAGTTTCATTTGTGTATATTAGCCATGTAAATGGAAATTATAATGGAAAGTAACATACCATTTGAAAATGTATAAAATGTTTATGCATGATGATGAGTCTGAGTAAATGTGAGCCATGTCTGTGATTTGGGTATTTCTAAACACAAAATAGAAGATGTCACAAACTCAAATCAGAGACACACCATGATGTGTCCAAGGATTAGAGAATTCAATGTGGGAAAGATGTCAATCATATCAAAATCTATAATTTTAATGCAGTATCTATCAACTATTTTGTAGATATAGACAATCTTATTCTACATTTATATAATAATGTACAAACTTCATAAGCAGACTATATTTGGTAAAAAAAATAAAGTATAACTTTATTACTTATGACATAACTTTATGATATAACTTATGCACATATTACAGAAATCAAGACAACAACATGTACATGGACACACACATGAGTGAAATGGTATGTAGAAATGCATCTATATACACCTGTCTAAGTTTTGAGAAAAATACAAAATTACTTTCTAAAGAAAGAATAGAAACTTTGACAAATAATGGTAAAACACTTAGTGTGGGATAAAAAAAACACCTTGATCTATACCTCACAAACAATGTAAAATCTGAATCAAAGTAAGGTAGTTATTTAAATGTAGAGGATAAAGTTTAACGCTTCTAATGGATACACACAGACACACACACACACACAAACACACACACACCAAAGTCTGCCTGGTAGAAAATCTCTGAAGTCTAGGATTAGTCAAAATTATTTGACCTGACCTCAAAAATAATGTTAAAAGGAGCAAGCACATCAATTGGAATACACTGAAATTACAATCTTTTTCTTTGTGAAATACTTGATAAAATAGATGAAAATACAAGTTACAGGCACTGAGCAGATCCCGGGCAGCAGCTCTGCACCCAATCTCACAAAACCCAGAGGAAGCAGGCCTCCCAGGAGCTCTGACCCGGGAAGTATCTTAGGTAAGGAGACAGCAACCCCTGCCCCAAACAGGGAGCAACTGGGACCCACTAGGGCCCAGGAATTCACTCCTGGCCAGGAGCACTGGTTCCTTCCGGTCTGGGCCTGAGCTCTGAGCAGATCTTGGGCCCCAACTCTAACCCCAGTAGTAACACCCACCCCAAAAACCAAGAAAATAGGAAAGGCAGGCTCCAGTCAGAGACAGAACAGGTAGCACTAAGGAGATCCAGATGGTTAAAGGCAAGAGCAAGAACATAAGCATGAGCAACCAAGGGTACTTGGCATCATCAGAACCTAGTTCTCCCACACTAGAAAGTCCTGAATTCCCCATATCACCAGGAAAGCAAGATTCAGGTTTAAAATCACTTCTAATGATGATGATAGAGGACTTTAAGAAGGACATAAATAACACTCTCAAAGAATTTGAGAACACAGGTAAACAGGCAAAAGCCCTTAAAGAGGAAACACAAAAATCCCTTAAAGAATTACAAGAGAACACAACCAAACAGGTGAAGGAATTGAACAAAACTATCCAGGACATAAAAAATGGAAGTAGAAACAATAAAGAAATCACAAAGGAAGACTACCCTGGAGATAGGAAAACTAGGAAAGAAATCAGGAGTCATAGATGCAAGCATCACCAACAGAATACAAGAGATAGAAGAGAGAATCTCAGGTGCAGAAGATACCATAGAAAACATTGACACAACTGTCAAAGAAAACGCAAAATGCAAAAAGTTCTTAACACAAAACATCCAGGAAATCCAGGACGCAATGAGAAGACCAAACCTAAGGATAATAGGTATAGAAGAGAGGGAAGAATCCCAACTTAAAGGGCCAGTAAATATTCTCAACAAAATTATAGAAGAAAACTTCCCTAATCTAAAGAAAGAGATGCCCATAAACATACAGAAGCCTACAGAATGCCAAATAGACTAGATCAGAAAAGAAATACCCCCTGTCACATAATAATTAAAACACAAAATGCACAAAACAAAGAAAGAATTTTAAATGCAGTAAGGGAAAAAGGCCAAGTAACATAAAAAGGCAGACCTATTACACCAGACTTCTCACCATATACTATAAAAGTGAGAAGATCCTGGACAGATGTCATACAGACCCTAAGAGAACACAAATGCCAGCCCAGGCTACTTTACCCAGCAAAACTCTCAATTACCATAGATGGAGAAACTAAGATATTCCATGACAAAACCAAATTTACACAATATCTTTCCACAAATCCAGCACTACAAAGGATAATAGTAGGAAAGCTCCAATACAAGGAGGGAAATTATAACTTAGACAGAGCAAGAAAGTAATCCTCTTCCAAGAAATCCAAAAGTAGATAGCCACACAAACAATACCACTGCTAATAACAAAAATAATAGGAAGCAACAACCTCCTCTCCTTAATATATCTTAACATCAATGGACTCAATTCCCCAATAAACAGTCAGAGGCTAACGGACTGGATACATAAACAGGATCCAGCATTTTGCTGCATACAGGAAACCCACCTCAGTGACAAAGACAGACACTACCTTAGAGTAAAAGGCTGGAAAACAATTTTTCAAGCAAATGGTCCTAAGAAACAAGCTGGAGTAGCCATTCTAAAACTCCAGCCTGAGAACACAAAGGGAGGGACTCATGGCTCCACCTGTATAGGTAGTTGAGGGTGGCCTTGTCAGGCATCAGTGGAAGTGGAGGGCCTTGGTGCCTGAAAGTTTGGATTCCCTAGTGTTGGAGTATTCGAGAGCAGGGAGGCGGGAATGGGAGGATGGTGGGAGCACACCTTCATAGAAACTCCCAGAATTATACGGATTAGACATGACAGAGGCAGGCCACCAGAATACTAGATTCCAGAACTCAAACAAAAAATTATCTTGATACTAAAATTTGTTTTGAGAATTGTATATTGCAAAATACACAGCCTTGGTGTATCTACTCATCAAGCAAGATGAGCAGACCTGCTCAAACCTCTGATGTCCTGGAATTTCAGTTGAATGCAGTGAAGACACTGACGTCAGAGGCTTATCAATTTACTCTTTCCCCTGCCCCTCTTCTAATATCTCAACGCCCATAATCAGGTTGAAGTAGTTAATGAAGAGTCGGTGCCCCTATTCCCTGGGCTTGGGGACTGAGGTGGTTAATATTGGGCTGTCTTCCTAGGGAAAAGTAGTGGTTTTGTTGGAACAGGGAGGAATAGCTAGGATTTATTGCATAGCCATAACCTACTGACAAAAATCTGCATAATTGTTATTAAGCTGAAGTTATGATTTCTTAAATGGTACAAAATTTACTTTGATTTCAAATTTAAGGTTTTCATTGGTACGAGTTTCTTATTGACATAAAAGTGAGATTAATATTGTTACTTTCATAGGCATCGTGCCTATGTAAAACATTTAGGAATACAAGGCTTAGGCCCAGCCCTTCTTTAACTTTTCTAACTGATTTGAGATGGTTAACATGTGCGTTAATGGCCTATAGCAAATTCATGGCTCTGAGTTTATTTTAGGGTGTTTTCTATATTTTATTTAGAGATAGCTGAGAGGAGTTAACAGACAGAAGTCCAGATTGCCTTACATGGATAGTTGGTTTTCAAAACGTCAGAAATCCACAGAATTGACTTTACAAACATTTCTGTATTAATGTTCATTTTGATTAGAGACCTGTCTGTTCCTACACTTGATCTCAGCCAAAAGGCCGAGAAGCGATCTGTCTGTTCCTGACAGCTTCCTGCCTTGGATTCTAAGAAGAAATTGAGCATCTTTGGAGTTACTCCAGTTGTGGTGAGACAGCCACTAGGCAAGACTTGCCTCTTTTCATCTACAGACAAATTACTGTACAGAAAAGGACCCACTTGCAGAATAGTTGACTGATTATATCTTCCAAGACAGAGTAATCAGCCCTTAATAATTCTGCATCAGTAGGTCTGTCAGATGATCCTGGGCCAGAAGGCTGAAGTTCGGATGCTCCAACGTTTTGGAGTATAGGGACTGTCCAGGTGTTCAGCGGTTTCTATAAATTGGCTAAGTTTTAGGAGCTATGGTTTGTGCTTCCCGTAATTTCAGTAAATTCAGTCATTCTGGATTTCTGACAGGGTTGAAGACTTATAGTCTCATAGCCAATCCCAGCTATTTAGTTTGAGAGAAAAGATTTGAGAGGATGGTTTTCAGCTGACATTCATTCTAAAGCCAAGAAAAAAGCCAGGTTCAGAACTAAAGTCTTTTAGTTAGGAGAGATGACAGAGGTTCTGGTTAGTCAACAAAATGATGGACTGGGTATTAGGTCTATCTTGTACCTTACTGATACAAATTGGTATAGTTATGCTCTAATTGTATTTTGAGAGAAAGGTTTTTTTTTTTATTTTAACAGAAAGGGTGATATGTAGAAGGAGTTAAGGTGGGAGGAATAAGGAAAGGAAAAGGAGGAGTTGGGAGAGGAAGAGGGAAAAGGAAGAGGAGGAGCTACAGAGGGTAGAGATGTAGATGTAGGAGGATGGAGAACCACACAGGTATGGAGAGCAGTCACGGGTAACAATTTTTATTAAGGTTAGCTACTTGGGAAACAACTCTCTTTGTATGGGCATATTGTTATTGAGCTTTGCCAAACATATAACGCCTTTGATTAACCTTTAAGCATTAGAGTCTCAATTTCTTCCGGGCCTGCGTGGATGGCAGGATGGTCTTGGCAATGCCAACCTTGCGGAGACAGCATGGAAGATTGGCAGAGCCATCTCCCACTCTGGCATCTAGTGGGTGGCAGAGCTGGTGTTTCTGGCTGGCCAGTTCTAGCTGCAGCACAGGTGGCCTCTGGCCACAGAAACATGGAGGCTGAGCTAGGCACAGCTTAGATAGTTGGCTTGACCAGAGGCTGTTTTTAAAATAATTTCTACAATCTGAAGGATATTAATTTAATGTACCCCAGGTTCATACCTAGGAATGGTATCATTGTCTAACAGAATCCCACCTTATTCATTGAAGCTGAGTTTCTCAATCAAAGTCAAAGCTTGTTGCTCCAGGGAATCCCATCTTTGTCTTCAAAGGCTGGAACTATAGGCAGGTTGCCATACCCAGCCAGCATTTACATGGATGATGGAGATCTGAACTCCAATTGCCAAGTTTGTGAGGCAATATTTTCAGCCCTGAGGTCACTTTTTCCAGTATAAAATCAGAATTTCCTTTTTGAATTTGAATAAATGTAGTCAGGCATGGTAGTACTTGACTTTAATCATCGTAACCAGGAGGCATAGGCAGATGAATCTCTATGACTCTGAGGCCAGCCTGGTCTTCATAGTGAATTCCCTGTCAACCATGGCTACAGAAAGAAATTCTCAAAAGAGCATAGATTGATTGACAGATAGATAGATGGATGAATGGATGGATGGATGGATGGATGATGGATGGATAGATAGATAGATAGATAGATAGATATCAGTGATCTCTTCCTTTTGAACCCTAAATATGAAATAATTTGGTGCATTTTGACTTAGTGAAACAGATCCACAATATGCCAAGTACTTGGGAGACTGAGGCAAGAGGATTAGCAATTTAAGATCTGTCTAGAGTGCAAAGTGACTTCCAGGCCAGCATGAATAAATTAATCAAAACCTTGTCTTTAAAAAATGAATTAAAAAAACTTGGGAATGTACCAAAGTGGAAGACGGCCTGCCTAACATGTGTAAGACCCAAAGTTCAATCCCCAGAACCTGAAAAAAGTCAGCAAGTAGCAATATACACAGAAAACTAAACAGGAGAAGCCTACTTTCCTGCTTCAAAACTGTATCTTAGATTCTATGCAATTTCAGTAAATGATAATGAGCTACCTAAATCTGCATCTGAAACCTCAGGAGGTCCATTGTTTTACAATAGAAAACAAATTGTTTTAATCAACTAAACTGAAACTATTGAAAATCTTGACCCTCTGCTTGCCTCTAGCATGATGTAAGATTTCATTGTGACAATAGTCTACTGTCAGTCACCAGCTTAAATAAAAACCATTAACTTTCTCACATGGACTATAATAATAAATTGGAAGCTTTTTTCCCCAGGAGGAATGCACCATAAATGCAAAATTAATGGGATTTGTAATTTTCTTGCCTTTAAAAATGTTTCTTTAAATTTTGAAATAATTGTAAATCCACATATAGCTATAAGAAACCAGGAACTTCTGGGCAGTCCAGGTTGGCTTCAAACTCAGCTTGCTGGGTGATTAAATTACAGACATGCACCAGCAGACCTCATAGATTCCTATTTAAAATATTAAGATATTGCCAAACCATATTTTCAAAGTGGTTAAAACATTCTACATTCCCAGTAACAGTGTAAGAATAATTTAGAAGTTTTATGTTTACCAAGCTATGATGCTATTATTCTGAATTTTTTTTACTCTAATATGGGCATAATCATCTCTCTTTTCCCATAGTTTTAATTTGCATTACTCTGAAGACCAATAATATGACATAAATTTTTGGTATTTGTCAACTGTATGTCCTCTTCGGTAAAAGTTTTACTACTATCTTTTGTTCATTTTAGTCTTTGAATTGATTGTTTACTGTTCAGATTTGGGAGTTAATTTTCTATATATTAATATTTTCATTGGATAGGTTGTATGCCATGTTTCTCCCAGTCTGGAACTTGTATTTTCTTTTTTTGTAATATATGTATATATTTTTATTATATATATTATATATTACATAATAAATATTGAGTGGCACATTTGCGTTATTTTTTACAGGTTCTATATGTGACCATATTATTCTATTCAACACTGGTAAAAACAGGTACATGAGCCCCCACACCATGCATGCCTATTAGAACACAGCAGAAAACCACATATCATCAATAGGCTGCTCTTCTTAAATCTATAAGCAGCACTTTGAACTAATAGGCCTATTAAACTATTTAGTCTCCATAGACAGAACAGATCATTTAAAATGTGTCCCAGTATCTCTAATACGTTCTGATTTCTTTTTTTATTAGTAACTTTTTTAAAAAAGTGTTAATCAAAGGCTTTATAAGTTTGGTAATGCTCAATAACAAGATGCCCATACCATCAGAAGTGTAACCCAATGCCCAACCTAGATATACCAACTACCTTTGACTGGTGGAGACACACGAACATCTGTCTCCATATTTCTCTCTCTCTCTCTCTCTCTCTCTCTCTCTCTCTCTCTCTCTCTCT
>NW_021622275.1:0-2519 GCF_004785775.1 Grammomys surdaster | reverse complement strand
TAGGGAAACCTACAGCAGGCATGAACCTGCAGTGCAGTACAGTCCTTGGTAGGCAGACATCAGGCACAAACTGGCAACTGCAGTTCAATCAAGAAGAAAATGCCAGGCATATCAACCATGTAAAATTCAGAAAGCAAGTCACAAAGCAAACTCAACTGATACAAGAACATTGAAAACAAGTTCTTGTATCATATCAGACAACCATTGATTAAAGTTAGATGTCAACTACAGCAGAAACACCAGAAAGCCTACACACTCAAGGAAAGTGAACATCTGTACATTCAATCGTCAGGGTAGAAATATAGGAAGAATTTAAAGACTTTCTAGAATTCAATAAAAATGAAAGCACAGCACACCTAAATTTATGTGACACGATGAAAAATTTTATGAAGAAATTTTTAGCACTATATGCTTCTATGTGCCAGCACACCAAAGAGGAATAGAAGGTGGGAAATAATCAAAACCAGGACTATAATCTGTCAGCTAGAGACAATGAAAACAATACAAAGCATCAATGAAACTAAGTGCTTGTTCATTGAGAAAATCTGCTAGAAACCCTAGCCAAACTAACCAAAAGAGAGAGAGACAGTATCCAAATCAACAAAATAAGAAATGAAAAGCTTGATAGAATGACAGACACTTAAGAAACGTATTCAAAAACATCTACTCCACAAAATTGAAAAATGTTAATGATATGAATGAATTTCTAGACAGATGCCACTTACCAACTTTTAATCAAGGCCAAATAAACTAAACAAGTATTTAACCCCTATAGAAGCAGTCATTAAAATTCCCTAAATGGTTTTAGCAAGGAATGCTACCAGAACTTCAAAGAAGAGTTAATAATACAAATAACACTCAAACTATTCTTTCAAATGCAAACTGAATAAAACAGCCAAATTAATTGTATGACACCACAGTCATTCTGTGAATAAGCTAGGGAGAAGAGTTATTGAACAGTATACCATAAAGTAGCCAGGCTACACAGACAGACAGACAGACAGACACACACACAAACACACACACATACATACACACTCAGAGATAGAGAGAGAAGGAGGAAGAGGAGGAGGAGGAGGAAGAGGAGGAGGAGGAGGAGGAAGAGGAGGAAGAGAAATAGGAGCAGGAGGAGGAGGAAGAGGAGGAAGAGAAATAGGAGCAGGAGGAGGAGGAAGAGGAGGAGGAGGAGGAGGAGGAGGAGGAGGAGGAGGAGGAGGAAGAGATGGGATAGAAACCTCAAATATGTACACACGTGTTTATACACATGCATAAACATAAAAATCTACAACTTTAATATCACATCTGGTATAAATGGAAATGCATATGTCTCATGGCTTAAAGAGACCGTAATTCTTTCTTGACACAAATGAATAATTTACAGTGACATTCATCAAAGATATCTGTTCTGTATGAAGTTGATCATATTCTTCTAGTGTAAGCTAGAAAATTCTTTCCCTCTGAAAGCAATAAGATATTGTTTTCATACGAAATATATGTGAGTGTTTATGGCAGATTTAGTCATTTTGCCTAAAATAAAAACAGACCAGAATTCTCTTTACTCATGAATCATAAACATCTGGGTTACGTCCATGGTTAAAATACAAATTCTAAGGAGGAGGTGTGAGGGGATTGGGGGTTCCTGGGTGGGTGGGGGATGGGGTAAGGGGACAACATATGAAATGTAAAGAAAACATCCAATAAAAAAATTAAAAAAAAATACAAATTCTATTAAAAGGAACAAGATATTGATTAACATAACAGCTTGTTTGGTTCCTAAAAGTCATTTGTAAAGTGAAAGAGACCTCCAAAGACTATGTTTAGTAAAAACCAGATTATATCACAATCCCATAAAGACAATATGCTAGGAAATGAATAGGTCTGTGCTTTCAAAGATGAAGATTGCAGAAACTATTTACAGTTACATAGTTTGGAAGAATATTTGACTGATTCAAGTGTTTGAGGCAAAGAAGTGTTTGTGAACTCACACTGTATTTTTTTTTATTTTTATTTTTTATTCTAATCTCCACCAGCTGTTCCTAAGGCTGGAAGTATAAGCAGCTGTGGTCCCTGGCCAGAGGTCTGCTCAAGACTGAGCCCATTAACATCTTCACATATGGAAAATGGGGAAAGGTTTTGGAGGACTTATATCTTCCCAGAGATTGTACACAGCTTAGTTGCTGGAGGAATAGGAACATCTTTCACCCTTGCATCTAGAAGCAGACTTAACTGAACTTGGCACTTTAACCATCTTTCTATTGCCCATACTCCAGTTATTAATAACTCTCCATATTCCTGAAAGTAACCCTATTATACTCATTGATAACAAGCTAGACATGAGTGGACTAATTTCCTTGCTGTCATTGTTATCAAGAAATATTCATGCCTCTGCAGGATACAGATTTCTACTTTATTTTGTCTATGCATGGTAAAAGAAAACCAGTGCCTTTAAGAAGTAATTGTCTCTGATGCCCAAGTGAAGGGGAACAGGAGAGCAGGAAGGTGGTAGGGGTAGGGTAAGT
>NW_021622274.1:0-2283 GCF_004785775.1 Grammomys surdaster | reverse complement strand
TAGGGAAACCTACAGCAGGCATGAACCTGCAGTGCAGTACAGTCCTTTTGGTAGGCAGACATCAGGCACAAACCGGCAACTGCAGTTCAATCAAGAAGAAAATGCCAGGCACATCAACCATGTAAGACTCAGAAAGCAAGTCACAAAGCAAACTCAATTGATACAAGAACATTGAAAACAAGTTCTTGTATCATATTAGACAACCATTGATTAAACTTAGATGTCAACTACAGCAGAAACACCAGAAAGCTTTCACACTCATGGAGATTGAACAACTGTACATTCAATGGTCAGGGTAGAAATATAGGAAGAATTTAAAGACTTTCTAGAATTCAATGAAAATGAAGGCACAGCATACCTAAATTTATGTGACATGACGAAAAATTTTATGAAGAAATTTTTAGCACTATATGCTTCTATATGCCAGCACACCAAAGAGGAATAGAAGGTGGGAAATAATCAAAACCAGGACTACAATCTGTCAGCTAGAGACAATGAAAACAATACAAAGAATCAATGAAACTAAGTGCTTGTTCATTTAGAAAATCTGCTAGAAACCCTAGCCAAACTAACCAAAAGAGAGAGAAACAGTATGCAAATCAACAAAATAAGAAATGAAAAGCTAGATAGAATGACAGACACTTAAGAAACGTATTCAAAAACATCTACTCCACAAAATTGAAAAATGTTAATGATATGAATGAATTTCTAGACAGATGCCACTTACCAAATTTTAATCAAGGCCAAATAAACTAAAGAAGTATTTAACCCCTATAGAAGCAGTCATCAAAATTCCCTAAATGATTTTAGCAAGGAATTCTACCAGACCTTCAAAGAAGAGTTAATACAAATAACCCTCAAACTATTCTTTCAAATGCAAACTGAAGAAAACAGCCAAATTAATTGTATGACGCCACAGTCATTCTGTGAATAAGCTAGGGAGTTAGAGTTATTGAACAGTATAGCATACAGTAGCCAGGCTACACAGACAGACAGACAGACAGACACACACACACACACACACACACACACACACACACATACACACTCAGAGATAGAGAGAGAAGGAGGAAGAGGAGGAGGAGGAGGAGGAGGAAGAGGAGAAGGAGGAGGATGAGGGAGAGGAGGAGGAGGAGGAAGAGGAGGAAGAGAAGGAGGAAGAGATGGGATAGAAACCTCAAATATGTACACACATGTGTTTATACACATGCATAAACATAATAATCTACAACTGTATTATCACATCTGGAATAAATAGAAATGCATATGTCTCATGGCTTAAAGAGACCATAATTCTTTCTTGACACAAATGAATAATTTACAGTGACATTCATCAAAGATATCTGTTCTGTGTGAAGTTGATCATATTCTTCTAGTGTAAGCTAGAAAATTCTTTCCCTCTGAAAGCAATAAGATATTGTTTTCATACAAAATATATGTGAGTGTTTATGGCAGATTTAATCATTTTGCCTAAAGTAAAAACAGACCAGAATTCGCTTCACTCATGAATCATAAACATCTGGGATACGTCCATGCTTAAAATAAAAATTCTATTAAAAGGAACAAGATATTGATTAACATAACAGCTTGTTTGGTTCCTAAAAGTCATTTTTAATGTGAAAGAAGTCTCCAAAGACTATGTTTAGTAAAAAACAGATTATATCACATCCCATAAAGACAATATGCTAGGAAATGAATAGGTCTGTGCTTTCACAAGATGAAGATTGCAGAAACTATTTACAGTTACATAGTCTGGAAGAATATTTGACTGATTCAAGTGTTTGAGGCACAGAAGTGTTTGTGAACTCACACTGTATTTTTTTTATTTTTATTTTTTATTCTAATCTCCACAAGCGGTTCCTAAGGCTGGAAGTATAAGCAGCTGTGATCCCCGGCCAGAGGTCTGCCAAAGACTGAGCCCATTAACATCTTCACATATGGAAAACGGGGAAAGGTTTTGGAGGACTTATATCTTCCCAGAGATTGTACACAGCTTAGTTGCTGGAGGAATAGGAACAACTTTCACCCTTGCATCTAGAAGTTGACGTAACTGAACTTGGCACTTTAACCATCTTTCTATTGCCCATACTCCAGTTATTAATAACTCTCCATATTCCTGAAAGTAACACTATTATACTCATTGATACCAAGCTAGACATGAGTGGACTAATTTCCTTGCTGTCATTGTTATCAAGAAATGTTCATGCCTCTGCAGGATACAGATTTCTTCTTTATTTTGTCTATGCATGGTAAAAGAAAACCAGTGCCCTTTAAGAAGTAATT
>NW_021622273.1:0-1154 GCF_004785775.1 Grammomys surdaster | reverse complement strand
CCGAGGTCAGAAGTGCATACTGGATCCCCTGGAACTGAAGTTACAGAAGGCTGTCAGCCACCACGTGGGTGCTGGAAACTGAACCCTCATCTTCTGAAAGAGCAACAAGTACTCCCAACCACTGAGGCATCTCTCCGGCCCTCCACTTCATTTTTTTCAGAGAGGGTCTTACTGAACATGGAATCTGATGTTTTAGCTAGGATGACTGACCAGGGAGCCCCAAGGATCCTTCCTGCTGGCCCTGGGTTGCAAACACACACTACCACACAGGATTTGTACATGGGTGCTGGGGAGCTCAACTCAGGTCCTGCTTATTCAGCAAGCACTTTACCCAGTGTACCATCTCTCTGGCCCTCTCTGAATGTTTTGTACTCTTCCACAGATATTCAGCATTTAAAACTCGTTCCATTTATTACATATGTCTGTATATCTGTGTGTCTGTCTGTGTGTCTGTGTGTGTGCACCCACATGCATGCATGTTGAGGTCAGAGGACATTTAGAAGTCAACTCTCTCTTTCCCCATGGGTTCTAGGACTCAAGTCATCAGAGTTACATGGCTAGCCACTTTAACTATTACGTCATCTCATCAGCCCAGTCTCTACCATCTGCCTGCCTAAATGTTATTTCAAGTGAAATCTCTGCTATATAAGCTACCTATTTGTTAGTATCTAGCTGCCTAAGAAGTTGGCTTCCATTTGCTGCCTAAAAGCTTCACGACTCTGTCTGCACACGTTTCTTTCTCTCTCTCCCCCTCCCTCCCTCCCTCCCTCCCTTCCTCCCTCCATCCCTCCCTCCCCTCAGATTCAGTATTTTAATTCTACTCCCAGCTCCACTGCCTGATGCTTATATCCTGACTTGATCCAAAAGTCATCAATCGCAATGCAGATGTCCCAAAGTCAGTTCTGCGAAGGAGGCCACTGAAGCTCCTGACTGAACTGACTGGTGGGCAGCCTGTCCTCCTCAAGAAGGCAGGGTGAGCCTCCATGCCAAGCTTTGCCCACTTGGTCCCCAGTGAATGACCTCAACATATATTAACCCAAACATTCTCCTTCTCTTTGCTTGTTGCTTCAAAATGCCACCAGGACTCTAAGGTTTGTCAGCTCCTGGGGCAAAGCAGGAATCGGAGTTGGGATCCTCCTTGACTCTGATCCCTC
>NW_021622272.1:0-7372 GCF_004785775.1 Grammomys surdaster | reverse complement strand
GCAGCATCCCAGAACAGGCACCCTGACAGCGACTTAAGTGGGGAGGAGGCAGAGGAGACAGGCGGCTTTACACCCCAACGCCACAGCTTGCCTTACCCGCCGTTAATGCCAATGAACTGAAGATTCTTTTTGGCGCCATTCGAATCTTTATTCCCATCGCTTTTCTTCATGATGGACTTCAGTGTGTTTTCATTATTTGAACATACTGTAAAAAGGGGAAAAATAAGTAAACCAAAGTGATGAAGTGATTCGTGTAAATCTGAGCTGTCTGAGTTAAATGAGAAAGCACTCTTTCCTCGAGTTTGTGAATGTAGATCTTAGTGCGGTTGTGTGAAAAACTTCCATGAAACCCATTGGGTAAGTGTGTGCAAACAGAGAAAATAATTCATCATTCTATCAATAACGTTCCTTCAAACGGGGGTGGGGGGTGGGTGGGGGAGGCGGGAACTCCATCAGTGTGCCCAGACATTACAAACCTGGAGATAAGGAGCACTGGTACCAGGCTGTAATGTTTATAAAGTGACGTCATGTCTCAGTTCTCCCTTCCTTAGGCACTGAGGAAGGGATCCTGGTATACTTTTTCTTCAGCTTAGATAACCTAGGAGGCAGACTGTGTGTGCTAGGAAGGCTGTTTGTATAGCACATATTCTGTAGTCAAGACATCACAGCTTGCTTTCTGTTAAGGATACTTTAGGCCTCGCTGCCAAAAAAATTATTATATAACCCTTCTTCCAGGTCGGCTTGTAAATCATTGGCTGGAAGGCTGGCAGTGCCGCCTAGAATTCCAACACAAACTGCAAGGGGACTTACCGTAGAGGCCGGTGGCTATCTGGTCATCTGTCAGGTTCACTGTGGGCAGAGTATTTCCCTGCGTGGGGAACTGTTCATGGCCCCGGCTGTGCTTGCCTTTTGCTATCCCCGTCTCCACCTCAGGTTGGGATGTCTTTATATTTAACAGTCCTCCTGACAGAAGGCCTCCACACTTACAGGTACATTCCAAGTGATTTCCTGTTGAGAAAGAAAAGAGCAGGGTTAGGTCCACACAGCATAGACTTCAACGTCATGTGGTTCAAAACAGTTGTCATTAGGCTGGAGTGCTGGCTTGGCTAACAGCACTGGCTGCTTTTCCAGACGACCTGAGTTCAAGTCTCAGCACCCACATGGCAGCTCACAACTGTCTGTAACTTCGGTTTCAGGGGAACCGTCATCCTCCCACAAATACACATGCAGCCACATAGGTTTTTTTTTTTTTTTAAAGTAAATTATTTTAAATTATTATTTAAGAAAAAAAAACCCCACAAACAACAAACCAATTCTCTCAAGCCATCATCCTCTTCTCTGGTGACCTCTTGTGCTTTCTTTTTGATAATCACACTACTCATTTACATCGAATTGAACCCCGAAGGCCTTCAGTGATTGTTAAGCATGGCCCTTGCTGGCACAATGCTGACCTGCCAAGAGGCCTGTCATCTGACCCACATGGCATCTCCTTCTTCTGCTGTGGTTCCCTTCTGGTACCCTGGTGCAGAGCCATATTCCCAACCATCTCTAATACCATCAAGACTTTAGCTGAAACAAATCCGGGTACAATCTACAGAGCAGCCCCTCTACCAGGGAAACTTGGGAAACGGGGTACCCATAGCCTAGAACACACAGAACCAAAAACACAGAACCCACTTGTGAACCCAAAATATATGAATGGCTGACTTGGGAAGCCATGCTAATTGGTGCAATAGTGGAATGGATCCTATGGGCGCAACCAATCTCATTCTGATCAGGTCTTACTCCTGCCAACAATCTGTGTCTAGACTGTTCCTGGGCCCAAGGAGAGAAACAGTAAATGTTCTTACAACCTATGACAAATCCACTACTTATATCCATTGAAAATGTTCATTAAGTTTCACTATTTTCCTACAAATTAGTTTTCTTTATATTAAATGAAAACTATGTTATTAGAAGGAATTTCTTCAAGGAAGAAAAAAATTTAAAAGCTCTTTAGAAGAATTTTGACCATGGTCTGGCATCAGCTTGCTTTCCAAGCTCATTCCCTTACTCCTGTGGTCTTTGTGGGGAAGGAACTTCAGTCCCGTGGTCCTAAGGTTGGGAATCTCTCATTTCCCAGACAGCTCTTCCATCCTTCTCCTCATTCCCTTCTCTGAATGGCCACACCCTTTCCACCTCCCTCCTCAACAGAAAGCAACTCTCCTTCCTCACTGCAGCTGCCTGTCACACTTTTGGGGTCACAAGGACAGGATGGGTTTTAGAAACACTTCCCTGTCAGCCTTCTTCTTGTCGTGTTTACTAAATTACTTCTCCACATGTAAAACATTTCATATCTGTTCACTGGCCAAAGCAGACAAATTCACTTAAATACTATTTGCAATTTAATGTATCACAGGATTCTCAATCTGACTGACGCTGAAATGATGTTGACAATACAGGAGTAAATTAAAAAGCAAGTTAATTGCAATTCATCCATGTATATCTGTTTGAGATAAGGTCTTACTATAGAGCCCTGGGTGGCCTGGAACTTGCTATAAAGGTCAAGTTGTCCTCAAACTCACAGAGATCCTGCCTACCTCTGCAAACCATTATGCCCATCTAAATATAATATACATAAACACAACGTTATAGAAGGTTAATCTGTAAAATTCCACTAAAATGAATGAGTCCCTTCTCCTCATTCCCTTCTCCACATGGCCACACCCTCTCCACCTCCCTCCTCACCAGGAAGCAACTCTCCTTCCTCACTGCAGCTGCCTGTCACTCTTTTGGGGTCTCTAATACAAGGACAGGAATGAATGAGATTAAAAATTTTCATATATTTACTACTTTTTTTATACCAAGTATGAATTAGCTGTATTCAAAATCGCTTTGACTTAGTACTCTGATTTCCAAAAATGTTATTCTAAGGGTGCATATTTCATTATGTCCATTTTTAAAACAGAAAGGAGAAGATGACATCACAGTCCGCCGTAAGAGACTAGTGGTTGAACTGGGCTACTGGGCACTCATTCGAGAGAATGCTATGCAGCCTTTATGGGTTCTGTGTGATACTCTGACCACAGTCTTCGCTCAGCAGGTTGTTCGCCAGCCTGGCACTTTGCCACTTTTCACAGTTAGTTCTATCCATGCTCTTTCTGAGACGTAGACTAAACCAATTTCTTTTCATTCTGTTTTTCTAGGATGCTGTTCCAGGAAGCCCTCTTTTCTCTGTAGCATTATTCCCGGCCCCCGTACATTTCCTCCCCCGGGAGAGCAGGAAGCCCTTCTTGTTGAGTCTCTATCTGGGGTCCTCGGCAGGGCTGAGAACAGTGCTGGACATCAGATTTCTCTTGGCAAGTGTTTGTGCAATTCATCTGGAAATCAGAGTTGCCGTCTGAGGTTGACAGGTAAGGCAAGGTCACTGGGCATTAAACTAGTTCTTGTTAGTCATGTCAGGGAGAACTGCTACTTGTATTTCTGGAAAATCTGTCCTAGGCGGTGTTCAAACTGGCTGGACTTGAATGGCCTGGACATGATTCCCTGAGCTTAAGGCCCTTTCTGTAGGCACAGGCAGCCCATGGAATGATGCCTGTCCCAGCATGAAGCTCTGAAAAGGACTGCCATTCGAAAGAAGAACGGAGGAGAAGTGGAGCCAGACATGCAAAAACCAGAGTGGCCAACAAAACCCAATGAGATGATCTTAACCCCAGTCATGTTTGGAAATCACCACATTACTTTAAAAAATACAGGTAAGAGCTCCTATGTGCTGGTGGGCCCAGAAATAATCATAACCATCTCCATCTCCATCTCCATCTCCATCCCCATCCCCATCCCCATCCCCATCCCCATCCCCATCCCCATCCCCATCATTTTGAGAAACGGTCTCCTATGTAGCCCCTGCTGATCTGGAACTTGCTATGAAGACCCAGACTGGCCTCAGAAAACAGCCTGCCTCTGCCTTTAAAGTCCTGTGCCACCACGGCCCAGTGTATCTTTCCACCTTTCCCCATGATTCTACTCTGCAGCCAGAACTGAGAACTATTAAACTAAGATTAAACAAAACTCCAACTGGACTGCTGATAAATAAGACTTCATACCTTCTCAGTTTCAACCTATCAATTCGGATGTGTATGGATTCCTAGAAATGCCTGGTGGTTTCAGTAATAGGCCTGGACCACCAATGGTAGAAGTCCACAGAGAACATTACATGTTAGCCAATTAATATTAAAACCTAATAGTGGTGATTATGAACCCCGCGCCCACTGAATTCTGGCTCTGTAGTCCAGATGCTCCACATACCCAGTTGTGGCTAACCAGGAAAATGACTGAAGGAGGAGCAGACAACTGTGAGATGGCTTTTGTCATTAACTCATTTAAAATACTCATTGATACCAACAAAATGTGAACCTCATTTTAGGACTTGGCCAGGTTAGTGACAACTGAAAGACAGTGAGTGACAGAAATCCTAGTGTTCTGGGAAAGAAAACATACTCATTCAATGCATCAATTCTAATTCTAAAGTGTGCTGGACTCGGGGGTTTAATATGTAGACAACATTAATATCTAAGGCAAACGATATTGAATACTAAGTAACTCAAGATGAAAACTTTTATTTTACAGTGTTCTCAACTTTAGGAACATTGGAAACAAAGTATTAAGAAATTCCATGAAAACTGGGACCAGGACAGCTTTTACAGGCCTCCTTTCTAATTCCTCTGTGATAGTTCTTTATGGCTTTTGAAATTTTACTAAAATGATATTTGAAAGTTTTGTTCACAGATATCTATACTGTTCTGGCAAGCAAATTCTTTTTTTTTTTTTTTTTTTTGGTTACTCAAAACAGGGTTTCTGGCTGTTCTAAAATTCACTTTGTAGATCAGGCTGGCCTCAAATTCGCATAGATTCACCTGCCTCTGCCTCCCGAGTGCTGGGACTAAAGGCATGTACCACCATGCCTGGTTGCAAATCCATATTTCTATTTATTTTTACAGCTGCTTTTAGAAAACTCAGCTCTGAACAGTGCGGCAGTGAGCTGCAATGCCTACCTTTTAGCATTCTGACTGGATTTTAAAGACCATTTAGCGTCCCTGTCAAGAAGGAGTAGAATCATATTTCCTGATTCACAGTGGGGGCCGTCCAAGCCTTTACGTGTTTCCCCTTTACCTACTGGCGACCTGAGGGTCACAAGCAGAGACCTGCCATTTTGGGTACATACTGGTTTGAGGAAGAGACAGTGGTGACTCTATTTTTGGCAGATATCCTGTTTGGGAGAAAGTGTGTGGCTTGGATGGAGGAGCAAGACCTATTTTCTTGGAATTCTGCTTCCGAAGGAGGCATGTAGTCAGAAACACAGTCACTTCCAACCAAGGAACCCTGGAACCCAGTGACAGGTCAAAGCAGCAGTTGGATTGTTCCTAGCACCGTTGTGATATTTCCCTGAGAACAGTTTAAAAAGGCTGCTACGAATGTATCTCAAGTGAGCATTCACTCAGAAACGACAGTGCTACGAGTGGATTAAGAATCAAACTCTCTCTCACCACAAACCCCACCCACATTTAATTACATACCCTCCCATGACTTGACCCAGAATTCCCAGGCTGACAGGCTGCATTAGCTCAAACTGGGTTAAAGTGTGCCCTGTCCATGCTCCTCCCAGAGAAGCTAAGGTCGTCCTCCACTCCCCAGACCTTGGAAGCCTTGACTACAGCTGAACTCTGACCCCTTCTGCTTGCCTAACGCTATCTCCATGGGTGATCATTCACATTTCTGCCAGGTATATCTTGGCTTCCCAAACAGAGGGAGAGTTATTGATGGTTCATCTGTATATCCTTTTGTTGCAGAGTCGCACTTTGTTGTCATTTAATGTCCAGCTATTGATCAACATGAATGCACGGGGGTAGTACAGACTAGTAACATTTTACTGAAGCATGATGACTCTCTGGCTCGGGAAAAGATAGTGATAACTTTCTGCATTGTCTGCAGCGGCATCTGCCACTCCTGTGGACACCACGAATTCAAGCCATTTGTGTTTCTTAAAAATTACCAACCGCCAGCCCTTAGCCTGACACCGATTATATGCTTCAAGCTTCAGTCAGAGAATAAGTGTCAAACGAAGCCAGCATCTCTTCCCAGAACACTTTTTGCAGTTTACTAATAACCATTTAGGGAGATCAGTTCAAGAGAGCAGATTTTTCAAGGAAGTGTCAACTAAAGGGTTACCAAAGGAGAAGGCAGAGTTCAATCTTTAAAGATCTTTCCTTAGTAGCTGAAGGTCTTTTCATTAACAAATCATTAACAAATGATCATTAACAAACGATCAAATGACCCAGGGCTACGATTTCAATCTTGCAAAGGGCAGTTATCACTTACAAAACAAAACAGAAAACAAAGACTAATTTGTACCTTATGTGCATGAGTTTTGCTTACATGGATGCATGTGTACCATATAGAGGTCAGAAGAGGATGTTGGATCCCCTGGAATTGAAGTTACAGGTGGTTATGAGCCATCATGTGAGTGCTGGGAACTGAACCTGGGTCCTCTTCAAGAACAGAGGACCACTGAGCCATCTCTCTCTAGTCCTGTTTTGGTTGTGAGCTGTAATCTTTAACTGTAGAACCATCTCTCCAGCTCAATTAGCTTAGAAAAAAAAAAGTCTCACTTTTTACTTCTGGCTAGCCTGGAACGCACTATATAAACCAGGGTATCTCAAACTCAGAGACCACTTGTTTCAGCTCCCTGAGTGCTGGGATTAAAGATTGGGTCCAGTAGAACAATATGCCCAGCAGAAATATTTTCTTTCTTTCTTTTCCAAGACAGGGTCTTATATACACTAGGCTAGCCCATTTCTCCTTACATAGCCAAACTTCTGATCCTCTTGGACATCTGCCAAAAGTTGAGCCTC
Organism: Grammomys surdaster; assembly: GCF_004785775.1. Taxonomy (NCBI): domain Eukaryota; kingdom Metazoa; phylum Chordata; class Mammalia; order Rodentia; family Muridae; genus Grammomys; species Grammomys surdaster. Next base: position 485 of record NW_021622272.1, on the reverse strand, counting down.
TGCTTGTGGAGTATTGAAATTACAGGCACGAAGGGATCACTGCACTTGGTTTAGCTATTACTTTTGAGAATAAGATAAAAATTATGCACTGTTTTTACAAAAAAAAGCCAATGCATAAAAATACTCACAAAGTCATGGTCAGACTCCAGATTAAGCTCTGATCGCAGGACCGGGGGATGCAGCTCTGTGACAGGAAGCATACCTAGCAAGGACGGTGCTTCGCCTTAAGCACAGCTACAAACAACACTCCGCTTTAAACCCATTTATCCCAATGTGCCCCTAAATCTAGAGTGTTTATTTGGTGATGGGGGCAGGTAATGGGTGCTAGCCGATAATACACGTTTATATATATATTCAGAGGAAGGTCCTCAGCCGAAGTGGGTGGTCAGCTTTTTACACACAGCTAGCTCCATAGAAAAATCTGCTGGGAGGGAACCTGGGAGAAGTCTTCTCATTTGACACAGACACAGGACTCATAGCAGAGA
>NW_021622271.1:0-6194 GCF_004785775.1 Grammomys surdaster | reverse complement strand
GGCAAAGCAGGAATCGGAGTTGGGATCCTCCTTGACTCTGATCCCTCTCCTGTTCCCCTGTGACTCCTTCCTGTAACCCCACCACCACCTGAACACTCCTCCAGAACTTCTCTGTTCCTATGAAGAGTCAAGATTGGAAACTGTTGTACGTACATACCGTGAGCTTAAGAAAATACAGTACTGTTTCGCTGTATGCCTCTCTTTTTCTTTATATTGGTGCCAAGATGGGTGGAAAGCAATACCCTTCCTATAGAAATCAGATGCCAAGTTCTGTCTTCCATGAGGCTACAAATACGCAGTGTGGTTATCCTGCAACTCTAAACAGAAGCCAAGTCTCACCTCACACTGCCAGTCAGCACAGTCTTAACTGTACACCCAGTACCCCAGGGGACAAATGCATCACTGAGCTACCATTCCTTCATTCACTGGGATGTAATCCCATCACCATACACTGGGAGCATTGGAACCTTGTCTTTTTTAAGTACAGTGACATAAATATAGACACACGTACCTGCTTCTTTGAGACACACTTACCTTATTCCATCCAACAGCCAGGACTCATGGGAAGACACTCGCCCCTGCCCCCAAGAACTTTTTTTTTTTTTTTTAAGATGTGGAAACAAGAAGCCCAGAGAGCTTGCGAAACTAAAGTTGCAGAGCTACTGACTCGGGATGAATAATGTTATCCCACTGGTTAAGCTTAGCAAACAGCTATTCATGAAAGCTTGATTAAGGTGGTACACAGTGCAAGGTTGGCTTTGATGGGGTTTCACTGGGTTTCTGCTGTGGCTCTCAGTATGCACAGTACCTCCCCTACCCAAAGATTCCCTTGCTGGAGTTTCAGGTACCTGAGGCCATGAGCATTAAATGGAAAATTGCAGAAATAAATAATCCTTAAATTTTAAATAATTTTATTATGTTGTTACAATTAGCCTAGTTATTGGCTATTATTAAATATCTTACTAATTTACAAACTAAACATTGTCATAGGAATGTAGACACAGGAAAACACAGTGTGTGTGTGCGTGTGTGTGTGTGTGTAAGTATAAGCATGTATAAAAGTATATATGCATGTTTTATGTCTATATGTGTGTATGAATTTGTATACATGTATGTACCTATATAAGATTGTGTGTACATGTCTGTATGTATGTAGGTGTATCTGTATGTATCTAAGAGTATAACTGAATGTGTAAATGTGTATGTGCCTGTTGTATATCTGTAATGCCTCTGAATATGTATATATATGTATAAGTCTCTGTATGGTGTAGGAGTGTTTGTGACTATGTGTATATATTTACATGTGTATGCATGTATGTATTTGTATATATGTGTGTATTTGCATGTGTCTGTACATGTATGTCTATATATGTACTTGTGTGTATGTGTTTGAATGTGTATTTGCATGTGCTTGTGGGTCTCTTGTGTGTGTATGTCTTTATGTGTGTATTTGTGTATATATGTGTATATGTATTCAGTACTTTTTAGCCTTACGCACTTACCTGAGTTTTAAAACATATGCTCCACAGATACGGGGCACTACTTATTTAACTGCCAGAAACTCCTAAACTCAGAAGAATATTAGCAGGTTTCTTAAGTAGTCCTGCATTCCAAACCAATACCATCAACTTCTTTATGGGGCATGTGTGTGTGTGTGTGTGTGTGTGTGTGTGTGTGTGTGTGTGAATACCACATGTGTAGTGTCCATGAACACCAATAGGGGCACTGGATCCTTCAGAGCAGGAGTTACAGACAGTGGTGAGCCGGCTGAGAACTAAACTCTGGAGGAGCAGCAAGTGCTCTTAACCTAACCTCTAAGCCACCTCTCTAACCTCACTATCAACTATTTGAGGAACAGAAGTATACTTTTTATTGTAGTAGTCCTGGGCCATATGTGGCAACTGAGGACTTAAAACTGTGGCTAGTCCATTGGAGAAATCAGATGTTCTCATTGTATGTCAGTAGACAGCTTTAAACCACAAATGACTGGAGGCCTCCACAGCAGACAGTGAGCACTGTCTACTGTAGTTCTCTGGGGTTTGTTGAGAATCCTGAATTCTGAAGGCGGATGGACTGAGTTAGACTTTCTAGTTCAATCGATCTTGTCAGTCAATTAGCCCCTACTTCAGTGGTCAAGCATGTTACAAAAATTACTGCTCCTACTTTACATGACTCTGGGGAGGAAATGAGGTGATTTGCATATATATAGCCCCTGGAATGGCAGTTAGCACACGGAGGACAAGTGCCAGCATACATGTCCCCTATGTTCCTTCTCAGACTAATTCAAATGTGGAATCTAGAATTTGCCTCTTCAGACCCTTTCCCCTAAGGAATGTAGAGATGTCCAGTTCCAGGAAACAAGGACTCTGAGTTCCCACCCAAGAGGACCCCGTCATGGACAGAGAAGATATATGAACAATCTCCCATCTCCCAGGTGTTCTGTGATTCCTGTTCTTCTCACTGATCAACAGGAAATCAAAGCTGCTTACACTTTGCTTCTAGAAGGCATGAGCATCTTGGGAAGCAGCCAAAGGCAAAGCAGCAGAGGCAGAATCCTTCAGGAAACGCCATGTGGAGTTGGGGGGTGGGGGATGGGATCCTGAGACTGTTCACACACCTACTGCCCTCTTTCTTTCCTTGGATGAGTCCCTTGGGAGCCCACACCCCTTGGTTACCTGAGGCAGCAGGGGTTGGGGTGCTAGCCGGTGGGGGTGGGGCAGAGCTGCTGCTCTCCACCATCAGGCACGGGTTGCTGGCGTTATTCTCTCGTTTGACCAGCAGCTCAGCTGCACTGGGCAGCGGAATGGGGTGGCTGATGCCCAGTTCCTCTTCCTGGGCCTGCTGTCTTCTCAGGGCCACCTAAAAGCACAGACAGCAAGTCACACGCCAGCAGAGCATACTCACCTGCAGAGTTTTGCGAAAGGATCACAGCTTTCCACATCTGTAAGCGGTGGTCTCATTCCTACCTCGGCCTGTCAGCCTTGCTGGCTAGTTTTATGTCAACCTGACACAAGCTAGAGTCACTGGGTAGGAGGGAGCCCCAATTAAGAAAAGAGCCTACAAGTAAGCCTATAGAACACTTTCTTAATTAATAATTGATGTAGGAGGGTCCCAGGCCATTTTGAGTGGTGTTATCCCTGAGTAGGTGGCCCTGGGTTCTATTTTTAAAAAAAAATCTGTGTGACCAAGCCATGGGGAGCAATCCACTAGGCAGTATTCCTCGTGGCCTCTACATCAGCTCCTGTTTCCAGGTTCCTGCCCTGCTTGAGTCCTGGCTTCCTTCAATGATGAACAGTGATATGGAAATATAAGCTAAATAAACCTTTTCCTCCCAAGTTGCTTTTTGGTTGTGGGGTATTCGTCAAAGTAACAGAAAATCTAACTAAGACACTAGGTAACTACAATACACCACCCTGGAGAAACTGTAGAGTGAACTCAAGACCAAGAGCTCTGGTAAGTCAGAAAGGAGAATGAGACTATTCACTCCTTCATTCCACACACAGGCTTAAAAAAAAAAAACCACCCACTCACTCACTGTACTGGGAAGATCAGACAGTACAGTAACATCAGGTTAGACCCAAGTTCCTCACCATTTAGGAGAAAAAGGAGCCAAGCAAACAAGCATGCAACATCAACACAAAATGCGCTAGATCCAGTGAGGTGTACACAGCAAGCAAACCTACAGAAGAAAATGCCATCAAAATAACTCTAAAACAGAGGTTAAGTGGTGTGCAGCATGTCAGTAATCCCAGCATCCGGAAGGCTGGGAATCAGAGTTCAAGCCGAGCCTGTGCTATGTGTCAAGACCCTACCTGGAAAAAGAAAAATGTTGTTAAAATATTTGCATCCAACAAGCAGGTTTCTAGCAGAGCTGTGAAGAATGGGATCAGCAGGATTTGAAATTGCCAGGGGAAGGGCAGAACAATCTGGGAGGACAACAATCAAGGACCACTGAGGAACCACTCAAGAGCTGTTTCCCAGGCCATGATAGATCTAGTGGAGAAGGGGGCTGGGATCTGGTGCTCACATTCCCAGAGTATGAGTGGTTCAGGCAAGAAGGTGACCTAGTATTAGAGAAAAAAACCCAACAGGCTTTTACCAAACTCTACATGGTCCTCCTTCAACTTGTCTTTTAAATAACATTTGTTAAAGGTTAGACCCCTAAAAGGCTTAAAGAAAACAAAGTCTTTTGTTTTGATATGTAACAAAACCAAAAGACTTTCCCTGGAAACTGACCGCTGATGATCTAACACTCAGAGACAAAGTAAAGTACCAATACCTAAGAGGTCCAAAGCCAAGAGCAAAGAGGAAATCAAAATGTTAACTCAAAATCACAATTCTGTGGGCTGGGACTATAGCTCAGTGGTACATGCTTCATACATGAAGCCCTAAGCTCACTCAGTGTGCATTGATTAATCATAAACACACCCCCCCAAAAAAAAGAATGAAAAAAAAACCCTCAAAACCCGTAAGTGGGCCAGAGACATGGCTCAGTGGCTAAATGTTCTTGAGATTGACTTTGTGGTCCTGAGTTCAATCCCCACAACCTACATTAAAGGTGGGAAGACGACCCAACTGCACGAAATTGTCCTCTGCCCTCCTCACTCGCATCCCGTGCCCACAGTATTTTTAAAACCCACAACTATGATTAATATTTAAAATCTACGGTCCAAACTTAATCTAGAGTCTTCACTCATAATCAAAGGAAGTTCTAACCCTGAATGTGAGACCTTAAATAAGCAGTTATTAAGACTAAGCACAACTCTTGGGTTTGTTTTCTTGGTTTTATGTTGTTTACATTAACCAAGAGGCTTGGGAAAGGAATAACAATGGCTTTGGCCAGAAGAAGCTATATCAGGACACAAACCCCATGCCATGGCATCCTCCAAAAGCACAGCTAAGACGTATCATAAACTCACATCTTTTCAAAAACCACCTGTTAGAAAACGGTTATTCACACGGGGAAGAGGGTAACACACGATTTTTAAAAAGCAATGATGTTCAACTTATGTTTAATATCAAATATTAATTTTCAATTATTTCCAAGTAAGCAAAAGCCATTATTACCTGGATTTCTAAGGATCTGTCTTGCACAGCACCACACTCCTCATGTGAAAAGCTCCAATGCCCCATTCTGTAAGTAATTTTGAATTGCTTTTTTTAAAATTCAACTTTTAACCTCAAAATCAGCCCCCTGTGAAGGAGATTAAAAATTAATATCTCCATTAGAATATATATTTTATCCATTTGAGGAAATTCCTTCCACCTGTACTCTTCACAGTATATATGTATTTCAACCATTAGGTGTTCCTAATATTTTTACCTATAAGTATAATTTAGAAGTCCTTATGCTTCATAATCTCGTGATGCTTCCAATTTAAAGTGGAGCATATTCTTTTCATTCATTACAGATTAAGTTAAAATGTCTTTTAAGAAACTAAAGACAATTAGTTTTCCTTTAGCTTCAAAATATGTGAAACCAAAGTATATATAATTGTAGACCTATTTTTTAAAGTGTGACACCCATAGGGGTGTATAATCTGTAAGCGTCTGTGGGGTCCTACTCAACTTTCTCATCTACATCACTTTAAAAAAAATGTTCTTAACCAAAAGACTTCGTCTTTAGCAAACATTTCTTTGGTATCTTTTGATTTTAAATAACCTGCCTTAAGATGAAACAACATTCTGGGGAAAGAATGTATATTATTGTCTTCTAAAGATCCTTTAGGATACCGACGTTTAACTATTTCCGTCAAGATGCTAAATTACTAGCCTGCTGTTCAAGCTATTTTTAAAAAGAAGAAAAAGAACGATCTACAGAGCTTCAAACTGGCACCTTCCCCTACACCTGTATTTTTTTTTTAATTCTTAAGCATAACTAAAACACTTTCAAAGTAATCTGAACTACGATAACTTAGGTCGCGACAACGAATTTGAAAATGCTAGCATTTTCAGACCGCTCAAAATGGCTGAGACGCTTGCCCGGGTCCGCGGGGCGAACCCGGAAAGTGCCATCACAGGCGCGAACACGGGGCGCTCCCGCCCATCCCGAGGACTTTTCCAGAAAGCTCCAGGAGCAGCACATTCCCGCGCCACCAGGATGAAATCTGGTCCATGGGCCTTCCTTCCGCTTGCAGGACGCCAAGCCAGGGACCCTAGGGCCCAAATCCCCGCAACTCTCTATTTGTGTAACG
>NW_021622270.1:10173-15499 GCF_004785775.1 Grammomys surdaster | reverse complement strand
AATACTTCTAGTCAGTACCAACTTCTGCTGCTTCAAAAGCCATAACACACTGTCCCTCAAATCCTAGGAGAATGCCTATGGCCACTTAGGTGAGAAAAATACACAGGGGAATGGCATGATTCAGGAGTTGCATTTCGTTAGAAAAAGAAAGCATGTTTCTAAAACACAAGCCAGTACCCGCAGTCTTGTACATAGCCAGCACACACAGGGAACGTAATGTTCACTTCAGGAGAACATATGTTTCGTGTTTTTCTAAAGGGCTAACTTACAATCACACACTCCCAAGGCAATCTTGAATAGAACGAGAGTATTCTGTGTGATGACGTGGTTAAAAATAACAGTTTACAGCCAGGCAGTGGTGGCACACACCTTTATTGGAAGCACTTGGGAGGCAGAGGCAGGCAGATCTCTGTGAGTTCTAGGCCGGCCTGATCTACAGAGCTAATTCCAGGACAGCTGGGGCTACACCGAAAAACCCTGTCTCGGGTGGGGGAGGGAAGAGGAAGCAGCAATAATTTGCCGGCAGACAAGTGATTCTGTCTTCGAACCCTTAACCCTAGAAAGAATGAACTTACAGACAGGGTATAAGACACTTTGTATTGAGCTTTAATACTAATTTTGATTGGCCATGTTCTGACAGTTTATCATATCCCCCATTTACCTATAATATTTCTTTATCTTGATAAAAATGTTAGTTGGACAGGCATAATAATTGGTGTATGTGTTCGTGTATGAGTAATTCACAAGGTAGAATTATGAAGATAAACATTTGAGATTAACCCGGGTGGTGGTGCACGCCTTTAATCCCAGCACTCTGGAGGTAGAGGCAGGCAGATCTCTAAGTTCTAGGACAGTCAGGATTACACAGAGAAATCCTGTCTCAAAAGACAAATGGGGCAGGGGGGGAGGGAGGGTGATAGATTAAAAGGGTATTGGCTGATTAGATGGCTCTGAGTTTTCCTCTCCCCTGAGACAGGGTGTTTCTCTGTGTAGCCCTGGCTGTCCTGGAAATCACTTTGTAGACCAGGCCATACTCAAACTCAAACAGAGGTCTGCCTACCTCTGCCTCCTGAGTCCCTGAATTAAAGGTATGCACCGCCACCACTACACCACCAGCATCTAGCAAGACGCTAAAGAGCGTTTTTTGCTCCTGAGGACCTAGTTCGATTCCCAGCACATGAACATTTAGAATTCTAAGTCCAGGGTTATCTGATGCCCTCTTCTGACCTTTGCAGGAACCAGTCATTCCTGAATGGCATACATTCAGGCAAAAAACAATCACATATACAAAACTTAAAGCAACAACAACACCCACAAAGGTTACTCGCATAACTTTGCTTGGCAAATTTTCTGAACGAGCCCACTTTTGAAAGAATGACGACAGCAGCGGCAGCAGACTGCACCATACTTCCCTCTTACACCCCTGATTCTTCATCACAACCACACGAAGAGGCAAAGACGACTGCAGACAGAATCTGACTCAGACTCCCTGGTGACTACTGACATTCTGAGACCTGTCAGACCCTAATGGTGTTGCTTTTTTTGTTTTGTTTTAAGGATAAGCATGTATGAATGAATGCCTTTTATCAATGATATGTATTCTACACTGTGTGAGCAATTCTCCAGATTATAAAGTAGGTATGGTAAGCCACAGTGTCCTGTGACACTTCCTCAGACACAGCTTACAGATATTAAGAATGCTATTACTTTCCTGTTACCAGGCTGCCTAAATTTCCAGCCCATATATGCCAACATCCAATGTGGAGTGAATTCTTGACCTAATTCCTTTTTTATTAAGTCTTGGTTACATACATATGTGGCATGAGTTATATAAACGGCCTTTAAGGTTGTTCTTGTGTGCTCTGACGGGTCAGACTACCTGCTACTGAGAGGATTTTTTCCTTTCATTCACAGCTGCCACAGATCTCGTGTGTATTAGCTGATTAATTAGGTTTATTGAGGGTCAGAGCTACACACTGATGTATGGAATGTCAGCGTGACTGGACATAGCCCCAAAACACACTGTGGTATCAAATAAAACTTCCCAGTCTCCATGTTTAGGAGGGCACAGAAATGACTCCAGGGATACAGCGGAGCGTTCTTGACAGGAATGTGGAATAGCAGTTTTGGGAGGAGGAAGGCTGGGAGGAGTATGTTCTTATCACCCCTCTGCCATCTGTGTCTGAGGCACTGAAGTTTACTGTGACATCAACATCTGACATCATGATTTTTTTTTTAAAGGATGAAGAGGTAGACATGTAAGCCTGCACATCAATTTAATCCTGTTTATTCTAAAATGACTTCTCTGTACATCTGAGTATCTAAATTCTAAAAGGCAAACCCACATAAATACCAGTTGCATTTTTTTTCTTTCACAATAAACTCTGTCCTATAGCACAGATACTAAAAGCCAATGATCATTCAGGTTTAAACACATAAACCCAGGAAGATACAGAAAGGGCTTATGTTACTCTACTCTCATGGCTGTTCCTTTCTGGAATACAGGGGCACACTGAGACCCCTGTGGGTGTCCTACTAATATCTATACCCCCCTCCTCAAATTAACTTGATGGGCATCCTTCTCCCTAGGTAATGCTGGGTCATGAGAACTACAGCGTCAGGGAATGGAAACCTGGGACTGTGCCCACTGTGCAGGGCACTGTGTACTGTCAGAGACTTAGAGCACCTGGTTCCAAGAGCAGTCATTTTACTGAGCCTCTTGGGGGAGATGCTACATCCCGAAATATTCCAGAGTGATGGCTCAAGGATCGCTTCAACTTAAAGAAAAACAGATGAGCAGGATTCTCAATGAATATGACAAAACAAAAGGATAATGTGCCTGTCAACATGAACAAAGGAGAAAAACCCCTGTTGTCAGTTTTTGCTTATGGGTTGCTTTTCTCAAAAGCATGCCTTCCGCTCCAGCACTTCACTTGCTGTCCCTATAACTTGGAAGCAAATTCTCCACAGCACTTGCTGCTTACTGACCTAACACAGCTCTCTTGTTTATCACTTGTGGCCTGGTGACCCCAGCAGGGAGGCATTCTGTCTGGTTGAACACCCTAAACTATCCTGGAGCTTGTGCTGAAATGAAGTGGTAATTCAAAGGTTACTTGCCATCTTAATAAGTCGATGAAGTGCCAATCCTCTCATAAAGTGTTAACCGAGACCATTTCCCTCTAGAAGTGTTAATTGGTCATATACTGATAATTATGTGTATAAACAATGCAGGCGTTTTAAAAGCAGTACTATAGAAAATGAACCAATACAGAACCAGAAGATGGACACGAAGCATCATATAATGCCTCAGAGGACATCTCCAGGGTAGCCAGGTCTCATGGACTTGCTTCCCGGTGTCAGCCTGAAGCAAGGGACCAAAGGAGCTAGGTAGATCAGCAAGGCTGCTTATGTATCTTGGTCTTAGTTTGCATTCACCTCATTATCATACCAAAGCTCTCGCCAAAAAATGGTTCCAGCAGCTTTAAAAAAAAAAAGAAAAAAAAAAAGAAAAGCCTTTCTTCCTAGAAAGACATTGTCCCCGCCTTTCCTCTTAAGGTTTGAATGTGTTCGCAACAGTTCATGGTGGAAAACGTATCCTCTACCTTCCCTCATGAGTAGACTGATGTTGCTATCCTGGGAATGGGTACATTCTTGCTCCATCTCACCATTCTTTGCTCTGACAGAGAAAAAACAGACCTTGCTGGAAGCTGGTGCCATGCTTTGGACTTCCTGGTCTTCAGAGCCTTGAGCTACACAAACCTCTATTCCTTTTAGGCCTCCCCATGCCCCCATTCTCAGGTCCCTGGGGGTACCACCTACCTGTAATTTTACCCAGACTGGTTTTCGGGAAGTCAGGGTTCCTGAGCTCTTCAGTGCTTGCAGACTTCATGACGGAATTGATGGACGACAGGGTGCTTATGAGCTGTGAGTTGAGGGAGCCGATCTGTGAATGAGGCTCCCCAAAGGCCTCGGCCAGCTCACTGTAGTTCTCAGCCAGCAATGTCTGCTGCTCTGCCAGCAGCTTCTGCACGCGCTCGATGTAGTGATCCAAGCCAGTCATCATTCCAGATGCAGCCTGAGGCTGAGGAGGATCCTCCAGGAGATCCGCGACAGGCTCGTTCCCAACACCCACGCTCCTCCTGCTGCCCATCAGTCCCACAGTCAACTGTGGAGGCCCGCAGGCTATGGTCCTCATTTTGAGACCGACTAGATAGTTGTCGTGAACATTTATCTGTCCCACACCTGACTCTTTGGTCTTTGCGGCACATGGCTTGTCAAACTCAGAATTGCCAGACAGCACTGTCCCGACACCAACAGACCGAGTCTTAGTGGAGGGGTTGATGTCTCTGACACGGCCTTCTCCAATGGCCACCGTTCGCATCTCCACAGTCTGGGTGCTGGTCTGCTTGTCCAGAGTGCTGAGGAGAGTGTTGGTACAAGACTCCACCAGGGTGGCTGCCTCCGTGTTAGTGCACTGGTCCACCCGCTCCAGATTCGTGCTGGTGTGCTGGTCTGTGGTATGGGGTACCGCCATGACAGCTGCTTCCTCCTGGCCTACAGCCTCTGTGTTTGTGCTTCGGGAGGTGCACTCCTTGGGAAGGCAGACAATCACATCAACGGGACAATCTCCACAGCCAATGGACCGCACGTCTTTGAGGTTCAAGTTTGTCTTAAGGAGTGTCAGGTCGCTCCCAGAAGCCTCTGTGTTGCTGCCTGTTTCACAGACACTGACTTCCACACCCACACTCCGGTCACAAGTCTCAACAGACCTCCCTACACAGCGGTCATGCACTGCTACCCTCTCCTTCACGACCCACCAATTCATAGGCAGCTCAGGCCCCACCACTTGGTTCTTGCGGTCAGGATGGCAGGAGGTGCCTACACTACTAGTTTGCACAGAGGTCCCAACGCATGAATCCCTTGTGTCCACATGACTGCCAACCATTTGTTCTCTGGTTGGCACCAGTGCCTCCACCAACTTGCTGAAGACAAGCGGCTGGGCCATTGTGGCCTTGTCAACTTTTTTTCTGGATCCGGCAGCCTGTAGTTCTTGTTTGAGCTTAGTCATCTCCCGGTCATGGGTGGTTTCTTTAAGCTGCACTTCCAGGCGGTAGATCTTCTCCTTTAAGGCCTCTATGGTCTGCTGTTGCAGCTCGATCTCTTTGTCGGCTTCAGTAATAACCCCAAGCATGGCTTCTGTCACACTGATGCCAAAATTCCTCGTCTCGGTGACTGTTCCCACAGCTGTATCCTTGCAGGACCTGAAGCCTCTGTGGTACACAACAACATCATTCATGTTCTCATCACTACCCACAGCCACAGACCT
>NW_021622270.1:0-7173 GCF_004785775.1 Grammomys surdaster | reverse complement strand
ACAACAACATCATTCATGTTCTCATCACTACCCACAGCCACAGACCTGCACTCCCGAGACGGGCACTGCCCATTCTCCCTGAGCTCTGATGCCACCTCGCAGCTGCTATCCTGAATCTTCTGCTCCAGCGCCTGCATGTCAGCCGTGAGCTGCCGGAACTCCTGGATTCTCTGTGTGCTCTGCTCCACGCTCTCCATCTTGTGTTCAGATGCCCATGTAAAACAACAGTAGTAACATGTGTAGTCCCAGTGCCCCACAGCATGACAGGAGAGGAAGGCAGGAGAGTCCAGAGAAGCTTCAAGGGTCAGCTCACCTGGCACACACGGGCAAACAAGAGGCCTTGTCTCAAAGACGAGAGGTGAGCACTAACCCTGGAAGATGTCTCTGACACATACCAGGGTATGTACACCATGACATACACGTTTGAACACACACAAGAACATTCTCTTCCCCCTCCTCTCTCTCTCTCTCTCTCTCTCTCACACACACACAAATTGACAGTTATAGTAACATAGCACACATTAAGTGTAGTTTGTGATAAAAGAGAGGTTTTTTTTTTAAGTTAGTTAATAAAAACGTAAGAAAAAGGCATTCACAAGACCAAAAGAGAAGCAGGAAAAGGTAAGGCAGGAGCCATCAGCTGGTGATACTGGGAATATATGGTCCAAGGACTCCAGGGGGACACCAAACAGCTGAGGGAAAGCAGTGACAGAGGAGCCTCTGACAGTCCACAACAGCAAGACTAGAGCAGCTGAGCAAAGAGCCTGTTGTCAGCATCAGTAAAAGTCCTCCAACACTGGGCCAGCTGGAGGCAGCCCTGTGACCTAACCTCTTCCAAAGAGAACATGAAGGTGACCTAACCTCTACCGAAGAGAACATGAAGGACAGCTGTCCATCTCACTGACTTTCCGGTCATCGAAGAGACACAAGCTGGGTTTTAGCACCTGTCACGTCTGCCTCAATAAAGGCATCATAGCACTTTGTTTTTTCCTTTTTTATTATTCCTTTCATTATTTCATGTTACTAAAAATCAAACCAAGGCCTTGTGCATGCTGGGTCAATGCTCTTCCACTGAGCTATATAGCAAAAGTTCTTTTTTTTTTTTTTTCCGAGACAGGGTTTCTCTGTATAGCTCTGGCTGTCCTGGAACTCACTCTGTAGACCAGGCTGGCATCAAACTCAGAAATCCGCCTTCCTCTACCTCCCAAGTGCTGGGATTAAAGGTGTGTACCACCACTGCCCAGCCAAAGTTCTTTTTAAAAAAAATTAAAACAGGATCTAAGTTTCCAAGGCTGGATTAGAACTCCCAATCTTCTCACCCCAGGTCCCTTCTTTAGCCACCAGCTGCAGAATTGTAGATCTATTCAACCAGACCCAGTTTATCTCTTTACTTAGAGTCTGGATTTTCTGCACCCTTCATACACTGTTGCTGGGAATTTAATAATGTACCTCTATGGAAAAGCCTAGCAATCCCTCAAAATGTTGAACTTGGAGTTAACGTAAGACACAGGAACCCACCCCTTAACATACATCCAAGAGAATGAGACACACATTTAAACAGAACTCATACGTGTCAATACCTACAGCAGCATTGTGCTTAGGGGCTAAAACGTGTAAGCAGTTCAGATGTCAATCAACAGAGACACAGCAAAACAAATGTGATATTAAATAGCAATGAAAGGAATAAGAATAAATCCATGCTACAACATGGATATGAAAATATCAAACAAACATGAGTGAAAAAAGACAAACACAAAAAGGTAGATATTTTATTTCATGAAAATATATAAAATGTCCCAAATAAGCCAATCCGTGAAGACAAAAATAAATTAGTGGATACCTAGAAAGTGGGATAGAGGATAGATGGAATAAGTAAGGAATAATATAATTAGAGAGTTTGGTTGCTTTATAACCCTGCTAAGTTGCTAAAAATATGAAATTTTATGATTTAAACAGCTGAATTATATGACATGTGGACATTTTTTTCTTAATCTATTAAGAAACTAATCTGAGGGGTTGGAAAGATAGCTCAGTTAATAATCAGTTGATAAGCTAGTTTAACTTGACAAAACCTATAATCACTTATGAAGAGTTTCAATGAGGGATTGCCTATAATAGTTGACCATTAGTAATGTTTGGCAGGATGGATGTCTTGTTAGTTGATGTGGGAAAACTCAGTCTAGTGTGGGCAACACCATTCCCTAGGTTACCCTAGGGAATGAACTGTGTAACTGAGTCTGAACTGTGCAGAAGTGGAGAAATGAGGGAAGGAGTAGAGAAAATAAACTGAGTGCAAGCAAACAAGCATGTGTGCATTTATTCTCTCTATTCTTGGCTATGATTCTAATGCAGCCATCGGCCTCTAGCTCCTGACACTGTGACTTCCTAAAATGGATGGGCTATAACCTGAAACTGTGAACTAAAATTAACCCTTTCTCCTCTAAGTTGCTTTCTGTCAGGGTATTTTTGTGCTGTAAGAAAAATGACAGTAGAAATTAGTGAAGTGTCATTGTGGAAGTATAAGCATCTGAGTTCACCCCCCCCCCAGCACTTGTAGAGAAGATGAATGTGGCACTGCATGCCTGTAACCCCATCGCCAGGGGCAGATGTGGGTGGAAGACACCTGGAGGGCTCTCAATAGCCAATCTAGTCCAAAGGTAAGCCCAGGTCAAGTTCAGTAAAGAGACCCTGTCCCCAAACATAAGGTGGAAAGTGTCTGAAGAAGACACCTCTGGCCTACACACACACACACACACACACACACACACGTATACATACATACATGCACACACGGATACACAAATAAGTAAATAAGCATACAGAAAAAATATCTTGTAATTTCTCTCTCTCCCCCTGCCGCCAGCCCCTCCCACACACACACTCCCCGGGTATGTGTTTGTACTCAGAGATAAAACAACTTGCAAGACTCCATTCTCTTCCCCAGTTCTGGGGACTGAACTCAGGTCATCAGGCTTGGCAGCAAGTGCCTTTACCTGCTAAACTATCTTACCCGCCCAAGATTAAATCTTCAACCATTTAACATTTTTGTTTTTTAATTCTATAAGAAAAACCACACTGGGAATCAGTTGTATTGCTCTGATGTCTGTTGGTGACTTATGCTCACTCAAGTTGTAAAGCGCAACTTAACCATCACTTATTGGTTCATTCTGAAAAGGTTTACCGACTATAGACCATAAAAGCCAAATACTGGACTGTGCTCAGAAGGATAAAATGAACCCACACTGTCCTTGCCCTTTGGCTTTGTATCACAGACAGCTGTAAACCAGTTAAAATTCTTGTGTGCTTCCAACACCGTTATCAAACTTACTTGTGACCTTAAATTAAATTCTGTATTTGCATTTTTCATAACTTTAACCATCCTTTCTAGGCAAAAGCAGAATAATAGGCTACCATCTCAGTAGGTTATAGTTGCAAGTGTGCTAAAATACAATACAGAGAATCACCTTTAGGACACTACAGTTGTCAATCTGAAGCCTAAGCAGACTACCCCTAAACAAAAGCAGCAGAGACTGTTTACAGCAAGAGGACAGTGAGCCGGCCACTACCATCTAGTGTTTGCTTTCAGTTCGGCCCCACACCTGTTAACAGCCTGCATTTAACTTGTTTTGTTTGGCTGGAACCTTTGGAAATCTCTTCCACTCTGAAAGTAAAATGTGAAGATGTTTTTATCCGACAGCTTTTAATTACCATAACATTTCAGCTTCCCTGTTCAACAGAGAGTGTGGTCCTAAATCGTACAACACCCATCTTACTTAAGTATGCAACCTTTAAAGACCAGCTCCCTACCCAGTTTGTTTAAGTTGCTTTTATAGCCATCTGAAGGAAATGCTTCCTTTCTTGCAAAGTTGAAAAACTGTAGGTAAAAACTAAAACACTTTTGGTTTGGGGGGTTTTGCTTTGTTTTTTTCAATAATTTTTTTATTTACTTTACATCCCGATCACAGCCCCATCCTCTCCTCCCAGGCCACTCTTATACATCCCTCCCCTGATTACTCCCTCCTGTTCTCCTCCCCCACCCCTTGGGTACCACCCCACCCTGGAACATCTAGTCCCAGCAGGACTAGACACATCCTCTCCCACTGAGACCCAACCAGGCAGTCCAGGTAGAAGGGGATCCAATGGCAGGCAAAGAGTCAGAAAAACAAAAACAAAACACAACACAGTTGGGTCTGGCAACACAGATCAGCGAAGAGAATCACCCTAATTACTGTGCCTGATGGGAGTGAAGTCCTAGATTCAATCCTTGGCTTGGCAAAAATGAAAACCTTAAACTTCTATTTTTCAGTTTTTATAACCTCAGAGAGAACAATGAAAATACACTCTGTAAAATGATAATGATGCTTTGGGGGCTACATATCTGCTGAGATCCACAGAATTACGGCACCATGAGTGGATCTGCACATGTATGGTGGTAACGGGGATGTCAAGATACAGGCTCGTGAACAGCCCCACTACTTTGACAGGGGATTTAACTATAGTGGGGGAGCCTATGTCTGTGAAGGATCAGAGGATACATGACAATCTTTATACATCCTCTTCATCTTGGACAAACCTAAAACTACAGTTTAAGAAAAAGTCTATTTTTCTTTTCTTTTTCTGAAAAAAAAAGAGAATGGATGAATGAATGAATGAAATGTAACTAATCCATTGTCTTTGCTTGCTAAATCATCAGCCCTTGCTAAATGGTGGCAGTACACACCTTTAACCCCAGCTCTCTCATCAGACAGAAGCAGGTGATTCTCTTGAGTTCAAAGCTAGCCTAGTCTACGGGGGTGACTTCCAGGACAGCCAAGGCTACACAGAAAAACTGTATCTTAAAAACCAAAAATAAAACCATCATCCTTCTCTGGAAAAAAAAATGTCTGCAGGGCACTCCATATCCAAGCTACTATAGCCCAGGTCTCTTGATGAAGAGAAGTGCAGAAGGGTCCTTGCTACAGTCATGCACAGACCCAGCTGGGAGAGGGGAGTGACCCAACTGGGAGAGGGGAGCCACTGGGCTCCACGCAAGCAGGAGTTGCCAGAGAGAACCAGACAGCAGGGCAGAGTTTGATCTGGGGGAGGGTGGGTATGTGTGTGGATGGAAGTCCAGGATGCTCCAGAAGGGAGAGCCCAGGAGAGATAACATTCAAGTCCTTACAAAGGCCATGCATGCAGAACCCAGCGCTCTCTACAATGCAGCCCTTCATCTGACAGCTGCACGGTAAAGGAGAGGCCAAGCACTGCTCAGGGAATGCCTAGAGGAAAACAGTGTCCAGGGACCCAGAGAAATGCTATGCAGGGCTCAGGGGAATGTCCTGGGGGAAATGATATCCCACTGAGAGAGGATAAAGGGAAAAAATGCTGGCTCAACACTTTCAGGACAAAAATCAACTTAAAATAAAACTAAATGAAATCTCAGGGGAAGAAATCATGCTGAGATTGCTATTTTTAGTCACTGTCCTTTAAAGACAAGAAAAATGTTCTTTCCCTAGGTGCCCCCCAAAAGAATTGGGAAGGAGCTACTTGCTAATCAGTGGCATACCTGCTGACATCTGATCCTGAAGGCCAAAGAACCAACAATGTGTAGGGAATTTACTCAAAAGGCTATTTTTGCCCTAATCCACAGGCAAAGTAGCAAGGATCTTACAGGCATTTCTTGAGCTTTCCCTCATCCAACCTGTGGTTAGTCTACAGGACTACAGAGTACTACGAAGGACTACAGAGTGCATCCTCTGTTCCACGTCCTCAGGAGAAGCTTAGCCTGGTAAACCAATTTCCTTTGAAGTGTTCTTAAAACCTAGCTGGTCAATAATTCCCCAACACTCTCACTCTTTTTTGGCATTTTAAGGAGCCAAAAGGAGATAACTGTGATTCAAGGACAAAAAAAAAAAAAAAATCCACTTGATTTTACCCACAGGCCTTGCAAACGGGAGACTGCAGGATTACAGGAGTTTAGACCCAGGCCCCTGGGAAGCCAGGCTGGTAAAGAGGGGAGGAGTTACTAAACCAGGACCATGCCTACCACTTATGTCCCTTACTAAGTCACTTCCAACTCTGCCCTCCCACATCTGTATAATGAAACACGATGCCATTAAGAATTCCAAGCCTGACTGGAGAGACGACTCAGTGATTAAGAGCACATATTGCTCTTGCAGAGGACCAGTGTTCAAGTCCCACAGCAGGCAGCTCATGACGGCCTGTGACTCCACCTCTAAGAAGACCTGATGTTTTCTGGCCTCCATAGGCATCTGCACTCAGATGCACATACCCCGCCCCCTCCATGCATACATAATTAAGAACAAATCTTTAAGAATTCCAAGCTATGTTAAGTGAAAAGGCTGTATGTAAGCACTTACACTCATGTGCAAAAGGGCCAGAAGCTTTTATGTGAAGCAAGTTTTACTGGAATGACTTAAGGAACAATGATCTTTCACTGAAGTCTATTTTTTAGTGTGTGTGTGTATGTGTGTGTGTGTTATGTCTGTGCATACATGGTGTGTGCAAACCAGAGGCTGGTGTTTATGTCTGTGTGTCCATATGTGTCAGTGTGTGTGTAAACCAAAGGCTGGTGTGTGTATGTAAGCCAGAGGCTGCATGTCTTTCTGTGTCTGTGTATACATCACTGTATGTATGTAAGTGAGAGAGGCTGGTGTGTGTGTGTGTGTGTGTGTGTGTGTGTGTATGTTTGTAAGCCAGAGACTGGTATGTATGTGTGTATGTCTGTGTGTATGTGTAGCAAGCCAGAGGCTGATGTTTGTGTGTGTGTATGTGTATGTGTGTGTGTGTGTGTGTGTGTGTGTGTAAGTCAAAGGCTGGTGTGTGTATGTAAGTCAGAGGCTGTTGTGTGTTTGTGAGTCTGTATATATCTCACTGTATGTATGCCAAAGGCTGGTGTGTGTGTGTATGTGTGTGTGTGTGTGTGTGTATGCACATACATGTTTGTGTGTATGTGACAGAGCTTGAGTCAGAGGCTGTCAGGTATCTTCTGCTGTCATTAGACATTTTATTTTCCTAAGATTAATTTTACATCTACAAGTGTTTTTGCCTGTCTGTATGTGTACCGTGTGTTTTATGTGAATGGTTGTATTGCTTAGAGGTATATAATGTGTGTGCCTAGTATCTGCCGAGGTCAGAAGTGCATACTGGATCCCCTGGAACTGAAGTTACAGA
>NW_021622269.1:0-1831 GCF_004785775.1 Grammomys surdaster | reverse complement strand
CCTTCTCTGCCTCCCCAGCATTCCACTGGGAATGCAGGTGCATGCTTAGTGCCTGGATGCTGCTTCCTGAGAGGCTTGGGTACCAGCCTCCTGGAGAGGGGTGGTGGTGAGAGAATGAAGATAGGACAGACACACATACAACAGTGCTGGGATTCCGTGAGGTTCTCTGCTTCTCGGCTGGTCCATGTGGATAATAGGTTTGACAATTTATCATGGACAGTTGTTCTCAGAATCCTCAACAGGTCATTCTCATGACAAAACACTCATTCACCAGGCAGTACACTCACTCAGGGCTTCCCACACTTGAATTTTCATTAGATGTTGGGGGTTCAAACTCAGGTTCTAACTTTGCATGGACTGTTTGTGTAAGTTGATGAATCGAGTTGAGTGTATTGTTTTGTGACTACAATCATACAGATATGTGTTAAAACATTAAAATGACTGTTAATTTCATCACCAACTTGATACAACCCAGATTCACCTGAATTATCTACATTGGGTTGGCCTATGGCAGATTGTCTTACTTGCTACAATTGATGTGGAGAGGTCCCACCTGAAAGCCAGAAGCACCATTCCCTGCTTTGGGTCCCAGGAAGTAGAGAAAGCTAGCTAAGTACTAAGCATTGCACGTTTTTTACTCTGCCCTTGCTTGAGGATCTTCTGCCTGCTGCTTCAGGTTCTTGCCATCTCGACTTGTCCATAATGATGGACTATTATCTAGACTTGGAAGTGAAAATAACCCGTGTCCCCTATGCTTCTGTGCTCCTGTTTACCAGAGTATTTCACCACAGCAGTAGAAATAAATCCAGGGCAATTCATTGGTTGATTTTTGCCATTTTTGTGTTCTGGATTCATTTTTTTCAAGTCTCAAATTATTTTTTAGGTCTTCTGTCATCTTGTAGGCCCTGGGCCTCTCATTCATGGGCTCAGGTATCTGAAAGATATGGAAGGGTGAATTCCTGAGAAGGGAATTCGTCTACATGTCTAACCTTTCCAGATAGCCATCAGTCTCTGGCATGAAACTGTCCCTTGTTAACCTTCAGACCTCCTTACTACTCCAAATTCCAGAAGTCCTTCGTTTACTCTGGGGGGCAGCATCTGCTCATTACCCACACAGAGTAGTTCCATCCCAGGATCTATCCCTTCACTCCACTGATGTGTGCCCCAAACCCAATTTGTTGTTCTTCAGAAATCCCTAAGTGAAAGCTGATCTTTCCCTGTACAGGCAGGAGAAATGTGATACAAGACATCCTGAGTCTATAACATTTCCCGGGGCAAGACTGGGCCTCCTGGGAAGCAATTCTTTAGGGATCAAACTTAGGAATAACTTACATGGTACATTCACTTTTCTGGTTCCTAGTACTGAAACACTCCTGACACCTGCTCATCTCTGTGTCTGTGTGTCACATGTATACACACACACACACATCAATCAGTCTAAGAAACAGTAGAGTCCAATCTCATCAACAAAGCTTGCAAGTCATCCCTCTGGTGATGCTATGACAGATCTTGCCTTCCTCTTCTGCCCTCTTCCTAATTTCAACCTATGATCCTGTGGGCCATGATAGAAAGGAGAATAAGCCTTGCCCCTTCCAAAAGCCAGATGAGCCTGATGATTTTCGTAGCAAGACTGCTAGGAAGAACCCAGGCCTTGGGCCTTGGTTAGATGTGTGTCTGTCATTAAGAATCCAAGAATACAGTTCCTCTTGCTTCCTCCAGTCTATGCCAGCTTGCTTAAAGACTTTCTCCAGAGAGCTTTTGTGGAAGGAGCCTTGCTCAGCTGCTGGGCATGGACAGAGGTGCCATGTGCTTCCTTTGTGAGTCTCTGGGG
>NW_021622268.1:0-1139 GCF_004785775.1 Grammomys surdaster | reverse complement strand
TCTACTGGATGATGGACTAGAACCTGGACTTGCAAGTGAAAATAATCACGAGTCCCCTGTGCTTCTGTGCTTCTGTTTACCAGAGTATTTCACCACAGCAGCAGAAATAAATCTAGGGAAATTTATGAATTCTATGTTGCCATTTTTGTGTTCTGGATTCATTTTTTTCAAGTCTCAAATTGTTCTCTAGGTCTTCTGTCATGTTGTAGGTCCTGAGCCCCTTATTCATGGGCTCAGGTATCTGTAGGATCTGGAAGGGTGAGTTCCTGAGAAGGGAATTCCTCTCCATGGCTAACCTTTCCAGATAGCCATCAGTCCCTGGCATGAAACTGTCCCCTGTTAAACTTCAGACCTCTTTCCTACTCCAAATTCCAGCTGTCCTTCATTTACTTTGGGAGGGGGCATCTGCTCAGTACCCACACATGGTAGTTTCATCCCAGGATCTATCTATTCACTCCACTGATGTGTGCCCCAAACCCAATTTGTTATTCTTCAGAAATCCCTAGGTGAAAGCTAACCTTTCCCTGTACAGGCAGGAGAAATGTGATACAAGACATCCTGAGTCTATAACATTTCCTGGGGCAAGACTGGGCCTCCTGGGCAGCAATTCTTTAGGGATCAAACTAAGGAGTAACTGACATGGTACATTCACTTTTCTGGTTCCTAGTACTGAAACAATCCTGAAACCTGCATATCCCTGTTTCTGTGTGTCACATGTACACACATACACACACACACACCATTCTAAGAAACAGTAGAGTCCAATCTCATCAATAAAGCTTGCAAGTCACCCCTCTGGTGATGCTATGACAGATCCTTGCCTTCCTCTTCTGGTCTCTTCCTAATTTCAACCTATGATCCTGTGGGCCATGATAGAAAGGAGAATAAGCCTTGCCCCTTCCAGCAGCCAGATGAGCCTGATGATGTTCGTAGCAAGACTGCTAGAAAGGACCCAGGCCTTGGGCCTTGGTTAGATGTGTGTCTGTCATTAAGAATCCAAGGATACAATTCCTCTTGCTTCCTCCAGTTTATGCCAGCTCGCTTAAAGACTTTCTCCAGAAAGCTTTTGTGGAAGGAACCTTGCTCAGCAGTTGGGCATGGACAGAGGTGCCATGTGCTTCCTTTGTGAGTCTCTGGGG
>NW_021622267.1:0-1049 GCF_004785775.1 Grammomys surdaster | reverse complement strand
TCATCTTCTGCATCTCCAGTACCAGAGGATCTGATGCCCTTCCTCTGGCTCCTAAGGGCAATGGGCACACAGGGATTGCACAATTTAAGTAAATTGCAAACCATGAGGTGAGTCTTTCCATTCTTGTGGAGGTCATGTAAGAGAATTGCTGGTGGCAGTACCTTAGGAGCACGAGTCAGCTAACTTAAAGTTATTCTTTTCCCCTTTACCCTCCATTCATAAAGTGCCAAGCACTACCCAGGCCATGAGCGAACCCTTTCCCTCCTTCCCAGGGTGGGACCAGAAACTCTGAGCAATACAGATATTAGAAAAGCTCATTGCACCACTTCAATCTTTACAGATAATAAAGCTGTAAATGATTTTATATCTATATACCTATAAACTCTGGATGTATTGAACCATGGCTTTACAGATAAGGGTTGTTTTATATGAATATATGGTTTTATGTATCTGCTAAAGGATTTATATGTGGGAAAGGTCTTTTATATGAGGAAGGTTATTTATGCATATATATGAAGCAAGAGAATGTCACAAAGCAATGTATAGATCTCAGAGATAGCCCTTTGACTAAGAGCATGCACATGGTGTATGTACTATGGTAAATTTTTATTGAATGACCTCTGGATGTATGTATTCCTTCAACCCTGTTTCAGGTGAGAAGGTTATCTCTCTTGGAAACCCACATGGGCTTTATGTTGCTGGAGAACAGGAACTGTAGCCTGGATCTTGTGTCTCATAAGTAAGAAGCAGTTCTGTGGACAAAGTTTGTGTATAATTGTTTGTGTGTGTGTGTCTGTGTATATATATATATATATATATATATATATATATATATATATATGTTTGTATGTATGTATGTATGTATATGTGTGTGTGCGTGCTCACTCGCTGATACCTGTGTGTGTGTGAAAGCATGGAAGATGAGATCACATGTCTTCCTCTATTGCACCCCCTCTGACTTTCTTCACTCACTGTCTCTTCTCACCACAGCTCTACTTACTGACTCCTCTAGACTGGCTGGGCACTGAGCACCAGGACTCTTCCTTCTC
>NW_021622266.1:0-1618 GCF_004785775.1 Grammomys surdaster | reverse complement strand
TTCTCTGCCCTTGCTTGAGGATCTTCTGCCTGCTGCTTCAGGTTCTTACCATCTTGACTTCTCCTGGATGATAGACTAAAACCCGGACTTGCAAGTGAAAATAATCCTGTGTCCCCTATGCTTCTGTTTACCAGAGTATTTCACAACAGCAGCAGAAATAGATGCAGGGCAATTCATTGATTGGATTTTGCCATTTTTGTGTTCTGGATTCAGTTTTTTTCAAGTTTCTAACTGTTCTTTAGGTCTTCTGTCATCTTGTAGGTCCTGGGCCTCTTATTCATGGGCTCAGGTATCTCAAGGATCTGGAAGGGTGAGTTCCTGAGAAGGGAATTCCTCTCCATGGCTAACCTTTCCAGATAGCCATCAGTCTCTGGCATGAAACTGTCCCCTGTTTACCTTCAGACCTCTTTCCTACTCCAAATTCCAGCTGTCCTTCATTTACTTTGGGAGGCGGCATCTGCTCAGTACCCACACAGGGTAGTTTCATCCCAGGATCTATCTGTTCACTCTACTGTTGTGTGGCCCAAACCCAATTTGTTATTCTTCAGAAATTCCTAGGTGAAAGCTAACCTTTCCCTGTACAGGCAGTTGAAATGTAGTGTTGCAAAACACCCCGAGTCTGTATCACCTCCCATAGTAAGATGGGGCCCTCAAGGCAGGACCTGTATATCTAGGAGAAATGTAGTGTTGCAAGACACCCTCTTTTGTATCACCTCCCATGGCAGGCCTGGGCCTCCTGGATAGCATCTGTACACCTACAAGAAACGTGGTGATGCAAGACACCCTGAGCATGTAACCGCTCCCTGGGCAGGACTGAACTTCCCAGTCAGCAGTTCTTTAAGAAGCAAATTAGGAGTGCCAGACAGGCCACATTCCCTTTACAGGTGCCCAGTACAGAAACATCCCCACACTTGCATACCCCCGTGTCCTTGTGCTGCTGAACCTGTGGAGGATTGGCTGCTCCAAGAGCACAGGAATGTCCATGTCCCTCCCCCATGCCCTTGGCATTTCTACACTGCTGTCTTGTTGCACAGTGGGTGATACATAGCGTAATGAACCTCTGACTGAGTAATTTA
This sequence comes from Grammomys surdaster, assembly GCF_004785775.1. Classification (NCBI taxonomy): domain Eukaryota; kingdom Metazoa; phylum Chordata; class Mammalia; order Rodentia; family Muridae; genus Grammomys; species Grammomys surdaster. The sequence continues at coordinate 542 of NW_021622266.1, read as the reverse complement.
GTTCTCTGAGTGGTTCTAGGAGAGCCACCGTGAAGCTGAGTAAACAGGCCTCTGGTCTGTAGCCAACTCTGCTAAATGACTGACTTAAATCATCATGCTAGAGAGGTAACACGAGCATGCGAGTGAAAGTATGCAGAAGGAACACTTGAGTTTTTCATGAGCGTGCACTGTCCTCTGTTAAGTTAGTGCCTCCTCCTTGTTCTGAACAAAGTTGGCAGAAAAGTGTCAATGCATTGACAGAGAGCCATTTCTCCACTAACCTTACAAGGTCCAGATCTGCTGGGGCCTCCAGAGCTCTCTCCAGGTTGCGCTTAAACAGAAGCAAAGACCCATTGAAGGGATTGTCCCTCAGTGGAGAAAAAGATAAGGAACCCAGACTCTCTAAGGAAGGCTGATACTCTGCACAAAGTCAGCTGCCTGCTTAATGTGGTTAAATATTAATTTAGCTTCCTTAATATTACAGGGCATGATTTAGAGCAAGGGAGAGAAAGGCAAGGAATACTGAGATCACTGGGTGTGTGAGAGGGAGTGCCTTAGAGCCT
>NW_021622265.1:0-1155 GCF_004785775.1 Grammomys surdaster | reverse complement strand
TCATCTTCTGCATCTCCAGTACCAGAGGATCTGATGCCCTTCCTCTGACCTTTGGGGCAATGGGTACACAGGGATTGCACAATTTAAGTAAATTGCAAACCATGAGGTGAGTCTTTCCATTCTTGTGGAGGTCATGTAAGAGAATTGCTGGTGACAGTACCTTAGGAGCATGAGTCAGCTAGCTTAAAGTTATCTTCTCCCCTTTACCCTCCATCCTTAAAGTGCCAAGCACTACCCAGGCCATGAGCGCACCCTTTCCCTCCTTCCCAGGGTGGGACCAGAAACTCTGAGCAATAGTGATATTAGAGTGGCTCTTGGATCACTTTGATCTTTATGGATATTAAAGGTGTATATGATTTTATATCTATATACCTATAAAATCTGGATGTATTGAACCATGGCTTTACAGATAAGGGTTGTTTTATATGGAGTTTTGGTTTTATGTATCTGCTAAAGGATTTATATGTGGGGAAGGTCTTTTATATGTGGAAGGTTTTTTATGCATAAATATGAAGCATGAGAATGTCACAAAGCAATGTTCAGATCTCAGAGATAGCCCTTTCACTAAGATCATTCACATGTCGTATGTACTATGGTAAATTTTCACTGAGGGACCTCTGGATGTATGTATTCCTTCAACCCTGTTTCAGGTGAGAAGGTTATCTCTCTTGGAAACCCACATGGGTTTTATGTTGCTGGAGAACAGGAATTGTAGCCTGGATCTTGTGTCTAATAAGAAGGGAACAGCGCTATGGACAAAGTTTGTGTATAATTGTGTGTGTGTGTGTGTGTGTGTGTGAGAGAGAGAGAGAGACAGAGACAGAGACAGAGACAGAGAGACAGAGAGAGAGACAGAGACAGAGAGAGAGAGAGAAAGAGAGAGCCTGTGCCTATATACATGTGTGTGCTGATACATACATCAGTGTGTGTGTGTGTGTGTGTGTGTTTGTGTGTGTGCGCATGTGTGCGCTGATACCTGTGTGTGTGTGAAAGCATGGAAGATGAGATCAGATGTCTTCCTCTATTGCACTCTCTCTTCAGTGACTTTCTTCAATCACTGTCCCTTCTCACTGCAGCTCTACTTACTGACTCTTCTAGACTGACTGGTCACTGAGCACCAGGACTCTTCCTTCTCTGCCTCCCCAGCATTCCACT
>NW_021622264.1:0-1157 GCF_004785775.1 Grammomys surdaster | reverse complement strand
TCTACTGGATGATGGACTAGAACCTGGACTTGCAAGTGAAAATAATCCTGTGTCCCCTATGCTTCTGTTTACCAGAGTATTTCACCACAGCAGCAGAAATAAATCTAGGGAAATTTATGGATTCTATGTTGCCATTTTTGTGTTCTGGATTCATTTTTTTTCAAGTCTCAAATTGTTCTCTAGGTCTTCTGTCATCTTGTAGGTCCTGAGCTTCTTATTCATAGGCTCAAGTACCTGAAGGATCTGCAAGGGTGAGTTCCTGAGAAGGGAATTCCTCTCCATGGCTAACCTTTCCAGATAGCCATCAGTCTCTGGCATGAAACTGTCCCCTGTTAAACTTCAGACCTCCTTACTACTCCAAATTCCAGCTGTCCTTCATTTATTTTGGGCAGCAGCATCTGCTCAGTACCCACACAGGGTAGTTTCATCCTCGGATCTATCTATCTGTTCAATCCACTGATGTGTGCCCCAAACCCAATTTATTGTTCTTCAGAAATCCCTAGGTGAAAGCTGACCCTTTTTTGTACAGGCAGGAGAAATATGATACAAGACATCCTGAGCCTCTAACATTTCCTGGGGCAAGACTGGGCCTCCTGGGCAGCAATTCTTTAGGGATCAAACTAAGGAGTAACTGACATGGTACATTCACTTTTCTGGTTCCTAGTACTGAAACAATCCTGAAACCTGCATATCCCTGTTTCTGTGTGTCACATGTACACACACACACACACACACACACACACACACACCATTCTAAGAAACAGTAGAGTCCAATCTCATCAATAAAGCTTGCAAGTCACCCCTCTGGTGATGCTATGACAGATCCTTGCCTTCCTCTTCTGCCCTCTTCCTTATTTCAACCTATGATCCTGTGGGCCTGATAGAAAGAAGAGTAAGCCTTGCCCCTTCCAGATGAGCCTGATGATTTTCCTAGCAAGACTGCTAGGAAGGGCCCAGGCCTTGGTCCTTGGTTAGATATGTGTCTGTCATTAAGAATTCAAAGATTCAGTTCCTCTTGCTTCCTCCAGTATATGCCAGCCCGCTTAAAGACTTTCTCCACACTTTCTTCCAGCTTTTGTGGAAGGAACCTTGCTCAGCTGCCCAGCAAGTACAGAGGTGCCATGTGCTTCCTTTGTGAGTCTCTGGGGAGTGGTTTC
>NW_021622262.1:0-5856 GCF_004785775.1 Grammomys surdaster | reverse complement strand
CTAAAAAGGATTCTATATACCCAGTATCCATAACTTTTCCCTCTACATTCCCCCATTTTTTTCTAATGATAGTTTTTAATCATAAAAACTTAACTCCGCTTCTTCTAATGTAAATCTGATTACAGATCTTGCATTTCAGTATCTTCATAGCTTCTATTTCCCTGTCTGAGGGTTTGATATTGATGGCATAGCAATAAAAGCTGAACAGCACTAACTCTCTAACAAAGGTAACTGATCTGTTTAAGAAGAAAAAAAACAGAATCAAATGAGGACCAGGGAAAATATCAGAGTGGTAATGTCTAATTCCTGAAGCATGTCCTGAAAGGCTGCCTCATGGTTGTGCTGCCCGCCATTGGCCACACCCACAGGGTTTCTAGTGTCCTCTGGAATGCTGCACCGGCCTCCGTTGTTGCTGGTCGCCTGCTCCCACCGGTATAGCTCGTTTCTCCACAGGCCAAACATGGTCGGACATCGCAGGCAGCTTGGTAGTGTTGAACTAGAACCACGTCACACTCGGGTCTCTAGTCTCGTAGGCCCCTTTCAGCTGTTCTCAGACCTCGCGTCAGACCATTTTAAGTGCTTTTATGTAGGCAAACAAGGATTTAGAAAGGACAGCATTAGGATCATTCATTCTGCCCGCCCCAGTAAGTGGCAGAGTACCCCACACAAAATCTCAAAGGGTGTAAGCTTAAATCACTCTAGAGTGTTCCACACTCAGAACAAGGCAACGGGAAGGGGGGCTGTCTAGTCATTACCACCGGTCTCCAATGCTAATTTGGTTAAGGTCTCCTTAATTGTTCTATTTATCCTCTCTATCTGTCCTGAACTCTGGGGTTTATAAGCACAATGTAATTTCCAATTAATCCCCAGCTGTGTGGCCAGTCCCTAACTAAACTGGGCAACAAAGACCATTAACAGACCCAGTTAGTTACCTTGGGTATTCCAAACCTTGGAAAGATTTCTTCCAGGATCTTCTTTCCATATTTTGCCAGCTTGACTTCTGTGAAGTCCATCTCCCAGTAAGCTCTGGGCCAGTCGCCCCTCAGTCTCTTCCCATTGGTTAAGGCACAAGCTCTATAGTTTCTCACCACAGCTTTCGCCAAATCAGACAGTCCTTCTTCTTGTGGGAGGATTAATTTACCATCTCAGTTTTTTATTACCCCATAAGGGGTTTCAGAGTGAAAGCCCAAATTGTCCATCACTTGATGGTCGTTGGTGGCATATCTGAAACTGGTATCTCGAGTGTCAAAATAGTCTCTGGAACCCTTACTGCTAGAATCATTGCTCCCTGAGCAGCTTTCTAGGCAGCCATGTCAGCCATCTGATTTCCTTTTTGCAACAGTGTCCTGAGCCCTTTGGTTTTGGTTCAAAGAGGCTCAGTATTTCTGCGTTGTCAGCAGCCCTCTTTGTCTATAGATTGCACCATGTATATGAGCCGTGGCAAAGGCATATCGGTACTAGCTTTCCATCTGCCACTGAATCTCCTGCCATTCGCTTACCTTCCACCACGAAACTGCTGCCATCTGTATAGCAGTTCAGACTTCCTGGCCAGGGCTGGTCCTTCAGGTCGCTCCGAGTACCTGTTTCTTCTGCCAGGATATCAACACAGTGATGGATGGGAGAAGAGTCATCAGTCACAGGCAGAAAGGTGGCAGGATTCAAGATGGCCGGGGGTGCAAAGATCACCCCTTTCAGTCAACAACAGGCTCCGATAGTGCATCACGCGAGTATTAGTCATCCATCAGTCAGGGGGCTGCTGGAAAGTTGATGCTGCCAAAAGTCCTCTCTGGGGGAGCGAACTGAGGAGGTTAAGTGTCTTGTATTGGCTTGTAATCATTAGTGTCTGGCTTCTTCAGTTTCAACCCAAACTTTTGGGAATTCTGCTAGCCATTCACTGATATCTGGGGCTTCCGTCTTTGTCACCCAGGTTCTCTGTCTGTCTAGTTCCTATCTTATCTTTTGCCTTTCTCTCCTGCACTGCGGCCAAAATCCTTCTCGCCTGTACACTTTCTCTGCCTCCTTAACTAAATCTTCCAGTAACCTCTCAAGAAACACAGACAGTGGCTCGTTTTGGTCCCTGAAGGACTTCTCTTACCTTGGCCAAATTGGTGGGCCATCTCGCTGCCCTTGGAGACCCGCTAGAGCCCGATGGTAGACCACCAGCCGCCCCTTACCTGCAGTTAAGGGGGAATCCAGCATCAATCTCATTGGGAAGCTGCATAGGCTGCCCGTTGTCACCAGGAACGTTCTTACAGGCTTCTAACAGAATTCTTTCCTTCTCTTCAGTAGTAAAGAGAACCTGTAAATGCTATTGACAGTCATCCCAGGTGGGCTGGAGGGAAAACATCAAAGACTCTACCAGTCACGTCAGACTGGCTGGGTTGTCTGGAAAGGAGGGGTCTTCTAAGAACCCCACAGATATCTTTTCTCTTTCTTAAGGGGAGGGGGGCTAAATTTGTCTTTACCACTGTATCTAATTGACAGCAGGCTAGTACTGTGTCACGGCTTTTCCTATTTTTTCTTACTCTAGCAATCATTTCCACCTGCTCTATCTTCTTCTCAACCATAAACATGAGTGAGTCAAAATTTCTGGAGCTCACGATTGAACTGCCAACTGCAGCCACTGTTTCACTATACTTTTTTTAAGTTTCTTTTTGCAATACTAGAGTGTAACCATAATTTTGAGAAACAAAACCAATTTTTTAACAATGCAGACAATCTATTTTCTCTAAAGTCAACACTAAAATGCATTACTTTCAGGTTACAAAGTTGGCTGTCAGTTCTTATACATGAATGCATGATAGTGCAGCTTTTAACAACTCATAAGAGACATTGTTTTAAATCCTATCTCTATACATCTGGTTTCTGAATGACTCCAAACCTGAGTTACAAGCTTTAAGCCAACTTTCTTTTACCAAGGTTGCAAATTCTTAACCATACCAAATACCTTATAGGCCAAATAATCTATAACCAAGACATGCAGAACATTTTTATGCTTTAAAAACCAGTCATAAACAAAAATGAAGTAAATGTACAGCTTATATTTTTTCAAACAAAATTTTCTTACTTTTTCTGGCTGTAATTTCAGAAGAAGCACCTTGTCACCTGCTAAACTCAATAATCAATGAGACCAAGGCAGGGCTCTAAAAGTCAATTGAAACTGGTTTTTTGTTTTTACTTTTCTTTACTCTTAACTTCTTGTAAGGCTATTAGCCATTCCTTGAGGCAAAACTTTCTAGTGATATAATTCCATATGCATTTCTTGGAATGGCAGCTGGAGTAGGCAAGTCAGGCTGTAATTAATTTTTCCAGCATAATCATTATATAGCTCCTGGACCATAAACTGTCTCTTTTAAATGTCCTTGGGTCTGAGGCTGACCTGTCTTCCCCAAGGAAGAAGCAAGGCAATAAAACAAATTCCAGAAAACACCTTTCCAGGGACTAGTCAGAGTGACCATGACAACAGGAATGTCACACCAGCTTCTGCTGAGCCCTCTCTGAGCTTTGTCCTAACTCAAATTTGAAAGTTCTTAATTTAGGCCTATCTACAAATTCCTAAAGTAGTTCATCAAGGCCTTATCTGATCCCAGATAAAACTTACACTGAAATCTTCTTTTCAATCTTGGGGGAAGAAAAAAAATCAGTTTCTTTACCATGAAAGCAAAAAAGTTCTTAGCCTCTCCAAGAGCAGCCTGTGCAAAGAATCATTTTTGCCAGGGCTCCTCCTGCTGTGCCTCACTTTTATCCACAGAGCAGGGGGACTTGCCTATAAGTTTTAACCCTTTTTATCTTTCTGAACATAAAACATAGAACAGACATTTATTCTAATAAAACAAAGACAGACAACGACACACGTGGACAAATTTGGCGCCAAGGACTCACAATAGACATAGAAAGCATAACCAAGAATCTCTCCGGTAGGAGCCAAGAGAGTTCCTTTTCTTTTGCTAACACACTGCGGAGATCAGACAATTGTTTTAGCTATTTCTCTGTCAATGGCCATGTTAACTCATGTTAACTCTTGTTAACTCAGGATATTTAGCACAGTAGAGTCAGTTCAAAATAACGTCAGTCACAGTCCAAAAACACACAAACAGTTCATCAAGAAAACAGAAAAAACACAGTCAGTTCACCCCCATCATGGGCGGTGAATATACCAGGTACAGAGTATTCTCACCCCTATCACAGGTGCAGAGACGGGTTACACAATCAAGACATGAAAGACTGCCAGTGAGAGAACCTAATGACCAGATGACATGGCCAGCCCATGCTGGACCTAATTTAACAGATTTCTTACATCACCAGCAATGAACAACACAGAATTAGTTGTGCCTTTAACTTAGTTAAAAGGTCCCTACGCAGCAAAGGGGTAGGACACTCAGGTATCACTAGGAAGGAATGAGACACCTGTCCTTTTCCCAGGTCTACTGTTCTCGTGGTGGTCCACGAATATGAGTTCTGTCCAGTGGCTCCAATAACTATGGTTTGCTTACTTCCCAACGTCCCCAGGGGTTTCTTGAGCACTGAGAATTCTGCTCCCATGTCGACAAGAAAGTCCATGGGGGTCCCCTCCACTTTCAGGGTTACCCTAGGCTCGGGGAGGGGGGCCAAGCCCTGACCCCCCTAGTCTTCATTGCTACCTAGGGCCAGAGCCTTAAGTCCCTTCTTGGCGGGACACTCTCTGGCCCAATGTCCTCTCTCCTTGCAATAGGCACATTGGTAGGTGCCGGACCTATAGCTCGGAGAAGTAGAGAAAACAGTGGAGTCGGGTCCTTCCGGACTCAACCCTCTCCGGCTCCTAGTGCCAGTTGCCGGCCCCCCGCCCCTGGCTGCTCCCTGTGGTTCCGGACTTGGTGCCGAGGCCGGGGGAGCCTGTGGTGGTTGATGATAAGGGGGGGGCAGTGGCGGACTTGGCCACTCAGGTGGCTCCTCTATCTCGGGATAGATCTTAGGCGGAGCTGAGGGTTTAGTTTCCGAGTCCGGTTTCAGTTTGGGTTTGGGCGTTTTAGGCCCGGAACTGCAGAGAGCCAGGGCTCGGGAGCCTGGCTGTCTCTTAACCCATGGTCTCACCCACGGAGGGGGATTCTGGATCAGGTTCTGCCAAACCACGATGTATGGCTGTTGATCGGGATGTGACCCTGGTCCTTCCTGAAAAATAGTAGCTTTTACTGCAGAAATAGTAGTCGCGTCAAAAGTCCCCTCAGGTGGCCATCCCACATCAAGTTTTGGCCACTCTGAGGCACAGAAAGTCTGCCAACGTCCCTTCCTGATGTTAACCGATAACTCATTGCCTCTGTCCTTCACCTCTGTCCAGTGGTCTAAAGTCAGGCTTAAGGGAGTCACTACAGTCTGTCCCATAACTGTCAACAAGCAACACAAAACACAGACAAAACAACTACACTAACCGTCTCAACCAAGAAGGCCAAAACCAATACAGAAAAACAGATGGCCAGGAGGTCTCTCACACCTCCTCTAGCTAGAGGACCACCGTGTCCTCCCCGGCCTCCAGATGGGCACCCACCAGGCGTCCCTGGGGTCCCTTCCTCTCCCGGGACGTCTCCCGGGTTGTGGCAGTGGTAACCCTCCTAGCACGTCTGCTGGTCACCCATTCGCCTCCTGCCGAGACAAAAGGTTTGCTGTCTCTTACGAGACAGAAACAGCTGCCAAGCCAAACCATAGAAGTGCACTTTCCAGAATTCCAAACGAGACGGATCGACACACAAAACACACAAACAAAACCGCGGTGCCCTTACCTCCCAGTGGGGGTCTCAGAGATCAGGGTGGTCGCAAATCCCGGACGAGCCCCCAATGAAGACCTCTGCAGAGGGGTGACCCTCTCCCAAGTCTCAGAAAGTC
>NW_021622261.1:0-10528 GCF_004785775.1 Grammomys surdaster | reverse complement strand
TTTGCAAGTGCCGATGGGTGGACAGAGGGACATACTGTGGGACATACTGTGATGGCTTCCATGATGATGAGATCTATTCTATGCTTTTTGTTGTTTTGTTTGCTTGTTTGTGTGTTAAAGGCAAAGGACGGATATGAGGGGATGGGAGATGAGTGGGGTCGAGGAGCACAATATGAAACTCACAAAGAATCAATTAAAAGTAAAACAAAATAAAACAACCCTCCCCCCTTTCCCATGATGCCTCACTGGAGCTTGGAGTGAGTGGAGTCTTTGTAAGCCTCAAACAAAAACCTTGCATCTTGGCTGAGTTCCTGGGGCCAGGCTTGCCCTTGGGCTGGCCCCTTCAATCTTGCTTCCTGAGCCCCAGCTCACTAGGGGGCCAAGGTTCAGGCAAGTGCTGGCAAGCTGTTTCCCCTGTGCCTGTGCGTGACAAGGTCTGGGTGAGCCAGTTCTTTGATGCAAAGAACACCCTCTCCCTGGGCAGCCTGATTTCCACATCCATCCCTCCCTGGCCCACCCTTAGCAGTGATTAACAAACAGAACAAAAGTAACCCTTCCTCTTGGGTGGTGGCTAGAAAACCTGGAATTCAGATGCTGGCTGATGGTGGCTGACTGAAAAAACTGACTTCCAGATTTCTTACTCTTCCTCAAGGGCCCTCATCACTTGCTACCTAGAGGCCCAGGTCTCTAGCCTTACTATACTACAGGCAAGTAACAGGTTATGTGTTGTGAAAGAGCAATACAGAATTTGAAAGATATGTCTTTGTCTTCACTTCCTGTGCAGAGCTTCACAAATGCCTGTTGATTTTATGAGGGGCTGGTGTTAGACTCTTGTAGGTAGCTTAGAACAGACAACACCAGACCAAATGGTTCCAAAGGGGTGGGGTGTTATTCAGGGGAAAGGGCAAAGGTGGGGAAAGAGAGATAAAGGAAGATGGCAGAGAAAGAGGGCAAGGTCAGGGGGTTCTGCCTATTTTATATGGGCGGTTATGTAGCCTGTCCCAGGTAAAAGTGAGGTAGCCAGGTGGATTCTGGGAGTTTATGGTGGTTGCCTTGGAACGATGTAGGGGTCTCCTAGGTCGCCTAAATGTGATATCACTGGGTTCGGGCCTGATACCAACATACCTCCCTATTTCTTATTATAAAGAGAAGAAAAAAAGCCGAGGGGAATCTGATGGTGAAAGGGGAGTTGGGGTGCCCTGTCTCTTAAACTACTTCCTGCTGTGTAGGGACATAGTCTGTTGTGGGGAGCAGCTGGCTTTCACCATCTGGGTCCACTCGGGTAGACGTGTATATCAGGTTCCTCTGTGGACAGTGGCTGGTAATTCTGTAACAGGAACTGATTAATAAATTGGTTAGAAATAATAATACCAGGACGATGACTAAAAAGGGTGTTATAAAAGAAGGTATCTGCTTTTATATGGGTTTTCAAAAATCTCAGCCGGGCAGTGGTGGCGCACGCCTTTAATCCCAGCACTTGGGAGGCAGAGGCAGGCGGATCTCTGAGTTCGAGAGTTCGAGGCTAGCCTGGTCTACAGAGTGAGTTCCAGGACAGCCAGGGCTACACACAGAGAAACCCTGTTTCAAAAAAACCAAAAAAAAAAAAAAAAAATCTCAGAGCTGGAGGTCTCACGTTCCATAAAAACAGCATTCTTCTTGGAGGAGTTGGAGAACATCTGGCCCTCATCATTTCTGAAGTGCCACAGCTGCAATCCCACGGGTCTTGTATGTAGAAACGAGCGTCTTGCGGTGTTGGTAGAAGAAATGGTTGGTCTGTGATCCTAGCATATGTATCTGACAAGACCAATATGGGCAGCCCCTATAATCATCTGGCCAGTTTCTACAATAATCTTCTATCTGGGCAAAGAGAAAACAAGTATAGAGAACATAATATTTAGATGGGATAACAGATATAGGGATGATGGCAATTTGGATTGGTTCTTGGCGTCCAGCTGTGAAGCAGTTTCCTGACCCTGTTTGGAAAGACTGTTTGTTATCTGTGGGTGTCTTTTGAACCTCGAACCTCCAGATGTAAGGGCTGACCTGAATAGGAACAAGCAGCAGGGGGAGGGCGAGAAACCCATTTCTAGTCCAGTGAAGTCAAGCTCGGCTGCCGGAGTGGAGTCTCATTTTCTGGGATTGAGGACAAGGTGGGTGATTTTGACGTCCTCCGGAGCTTAATAGAGCACGGTCCTGTTAGGGTTGACGTGTATGAAGAAGAGTCAATTTTAGATGGAGGGATGAAAGGCTTGAGGTGAGACAAGTGGACCCAATGAGGGAGTCCTTCAAGTTTAGCATCTGTAGGGGTCACAAGAATTACCTTAAAAGGGCCCTGCCATTTGGGAGAGAGGGGTGAGGGCTGATGATCTGGAGGGGAGAGAAGGACTTTGTCTCCAATGTTGACAGGCAGTGGACAGGAGACAGTGTGTGGTCGAGATAGATGGCGGTCAGCAAAGTTCCACAAGAGAGAATGGAGGTGGCAAAGTAATGGGGTGAGCAGATGGTCTGGGAGAGGAGAGCATTTAGGTGAAAGACCAGGAGTTAGAACTGGATGTCCATACATGAGTTCAAAGGGTGAGATGAGGAGAGGCCACTTGGGGAGAGCTCTTAGCCTGAAAAGAGCCAGAGGTAGGAGTTTTACCCAGTCAAGGTGAAGTTCCTGTGACAGCTTGACAAGAGTGGTTTTTAAAGAGCAGTTAGTTCTCTCTACCTTACCTGAAGATTGAGGGTGGTAGGGAATATGAAAATGCCAGGGGATGTCTAGGGCCTTAGATAGAAACTGAGAAACTTGGGAAGTAAATTCAGGACTATTGTCTGACTGAAGGGAGGCTGGGACACCAAATTGGGGGATGAGGAGGAGATCAGAGACTGTCTGAGCCCTTTTGTTAGTTGTGGCAAAAGCCTCTACCCAGCCTGAGAAGGTGTCCACCAAGACCAGGAGGTACTTGGCACGTTTAACAGTGGGCATGTGGGTAAAGTCAAGTTGCCAGTCAGTTCCAGGAAGGAAACCTCTAGCCTGATGGGTAGGAAAAGGGGTGCTACAATACCTTGAGTTGGGATCTGACATCTGACAGATTTTGCAAGAAGCAGTGATAGATTTTAAGAAACTTAAGTCCTTAGGAGTAGGCTGTAGATAGGTCTTAACAAAATAAGACAATGCTTGGCTATTAGGATGAAAGAGTTGGTGAAGATAGGACAGAGTTTGATGAGTATCAGGGGGTGTAGGTAGGGATGTGAGTTGTAAGAATCTCCTGGGGAGGGTGAGATGAGTCTAGGCCCCTAAGGGCTGCAGCTCTAGCTGCCTCATTAGCTAGGTTGTTTCCCTTGGAGACAATAGAGTCATCCATCTGATGGGATCTGCAGTGGACAATCCCAATAGCTGTGGGCAGATGGGATGCCTTTAACATGGCCATAATTTGGTTTGCATTAATTACTGATCCTCCTTTTGTGGTAAGTAACCCAAGCTCCTTCCAGATAGCAGCATGGGACAGGAGGATATGGAAAGCATATTTGGAATCTGTGTAGATGTTGAGGGATTGTCCCTGTTCCAGCTGGAAGGCACGGGTAATGGCTATTAATTCAGCCTGTTGGTTGGTGGTATGAGCAGGAAGGGCCCATGCCTCCACCACCTTGGTGTCAGACACTATGGCATAGCCAGCTTTCCTGGCCCCTTCATGTAGAAAGGAGCTTCCATCTGTATACCAGGTATAGATGGCTTGAGGCAATGTGCCCTCCTGTATGTGTGAAGGATGAGGTAATAGTTCCTCTAAGGTTTCAGTGCAGGAGTGAGATGGAGAGTAGTCAGTATTAGGCCGAGGAAGAAGATTGGAAATATTAAGAGGTGGGCATGATTGGAAGGTGAGGGTGGAGTCTTCTATTAGAGCTACCTGAAGAGAAAGAACCCTGGAGGGAGGTAGAGTCTGTAAACCTTCATAAGTTAGGAGCTGTGACAGGTTGTGAGAAGAGAGGACAGTTATAGGTCCCAGGTTTAGTTTCTTTGACTCTCAAATAAGGAGTTCAGCAGCTGCTAAGGTACAAATACAAGGTGCCCATCCCTGGATGGTTAGGTCTAGTCTTTTTGACAAGCATGCTACAGGTGCAAAAGATGGTCCCAGTTGGTGACCTAAGACCCCAAGGGCAAATCCCTCCTTTTCAGTTACGTAGAGGGAAAAAGGACGAGTCAGGTCAGGGCTGGGGTCTTAAGGAGGGTCTGTTGGAGCCTTTGAAAGGGCTTAGTAACAGGTTTGAGAAGACGTTTGTGGGTGGGGCCTAGTGCTGCTTCATATAAGGGATGAGAAAGGAGGGAAAAGGAAGGAACCTAGAACATAAAAAGCTAGCCATTCCTAAGAATGATAGAATCTCTTCCTTTGTAGAAGGAACAGTTAGAGACTGAATCAGATTCTTTCTATCTAAGGTGATAGCCTTGTGGGTTTGGGTAATTGTTAGTCCCAAATAGGTGACCTGAGGAGTGGACAGTTGGACTTTAGAAGGTGAGACTCTGTAGCCCCAACTGGAAAGGAAATTTAGAAGAGCATCTGTGTCAGCTTGGCTAATTTCTAGAGAGGGACTACAAAGAATGACATCATCTACATAAAGTACAATCTTAGATCTAGGGAGAGATAAAGAGAGCAAGTCAGAAGTCAGGGCCTGGCCAAATAGATGTGGGCTGTCCCAGAATCCCTGAGGTAGAACAGTCCAGGTAAGGTGAGTAGAAAAGTGGGTGTCAGGATCTGTCCAGGTAAAGGCAAATATGTCCTGTGACTGGGTGTCTAGAGGGATAGAGAAAAATGCTTCCTTGAGATCTAGGACTGAAAAATGAGAAGTCCCTGAGGGGATAGTAGAAAGAAGTGTGTAAGGATTAGCTACAACAGGATGGAGGGGAACCACTGTGGAGTTAATGTGCCTGAGGTCTTGAACCAGTCAATAGGTACCATTAGGTTTCTCATCTGCTAGTATAGGGGTGTTAAAGGGGGAAGAGGTGGGTTGAAGGAGTTTTTTCCTTAAGAGGTCAGGTAAGTCCCCTTAGGCTCTGGAGAGAGAGAGGGTATTGAGCTGGGGCGATGTACCTAGGAGAGTCCAGTAACTGGATGACAATAGGAGAATGATGTTTAGCAACAGAGGGGTTCTGGACGTCCCAAACTCAGGGGTCCACCTGAGAAGCTAGTAAGGGAAATAACATGTTAGTGTTAGTAGGTTGACTGGCTAGAAGGAGGAGCAGAGGAACTGCTGGAGAGCTTGGGCTTAAGCGAATTGGTGGAGCAAAGGAAATAGAGGCTCCCAACTTAGCTAAAGTATCTCTTCCCAATAAGGGGACAGGACATGTAGGCACTACCAAAAAGGAATGGGTGAGAGGTACACCCCTAAAAATGCAACTAAGTGGGGGGGGGGGTCTGGTGAGGAAGGTAAGGTTGTCCTCCTACCCCAACAATAGGAAAATTTGAAGGTGAGGTGAGTCCCTCCAAAACTCTGTCAGGACTGAGTAAGTGGCCCCAGTGTCCAAGAGGAAGGAGATAGATCTTACATACCATAATATCTACCCGGTGCTCCCTGCTAGTGATAGTTGTGGTCAGGTCGAGAGAGCTCAGGCCCCGTCAGTCCTCCATGGCTAAGGCTAGAAGGTCAGCTGAAGGGTTTTCTGTGAGTGATGTCCCTCTGTTCTGAGCGACATGAGGGCAATCGACATCCCAGTGTCCCCTCTGATGGCACCTAGGACATGGACCCCTTGGCTTGTTGGGGTTGGGGCAAGCCTTCGCCCAATGACCATGATGACCACATTTATAGCAGGGGCCAGGTGGTCCCTGAGCCTTCAAAGACCAGGAGTCTTGGGTAGTGGCTGAGGCTGAGGCCTTTGCCAGCATGTGGTATTTCTGCTTTCGGGCTTTCTCATCTCTCTCATGGTACACCTTGAAGGCCAGCACCAAGACTTCTGCCTGTGGAGTTAGGTGCCCCTCTCCAATCACCTAAGTTTAGCTTTTATGTTGGTATAGCTCTGGGGAAAAAATAGGTTTTCAGGGTCCAAATTAATATACTGTAATAAAGCCTTTGTAAGGTGTTCTAAAAACTGAGACAGGTTTTCCTGTTTGTCCTGGACAGCCCCTTGGAGTTTCTCAAAGTTTACTGGTTTTAACGCTGCCTTTCTTAGACCTGAAAAAGACATGTCATGAATCTATCTCTGGCTAAGATACCATCTGCGGAATTGTAATTCCATTGCGGATCCTGGTCAGGAACTGCCTCAGATCCAGTTGGATATGTTCTGTCTGTTTGATAAATCTGATCTGCATGCATTTTTGCCTCTTCCCAAACTCGCCTGCATTCATCAGGAAGCAAATTGTTAGTGAGAATCATATGAACATCATGGAAAGTCAAGCTATAGGACTGAGTGATGTACTGGAACTCTTTGACGAAGGCAGAGGAGTTAGAGGTGTAGGAACCCAGTCTGCTTTCTATTTGAGAAAGTTCGCTCAGTGAGAAAGGAATACGTACTCTGACCAGGCCATCAACACGAACCACTTCCCTTAGAGGAAGGACAGATGCTGGTTTAGGTGTCCCTGGAGGAGAAGGAATTGGTGGTTTGGCTGTGGCCTTAGAACGTGTGATAGGAGTGGTAAAGGTTGGTGCCAATGCAAGGCTATTAGTATGGCCTGCAGCTGGCACAGAAGGAGGGGAAGGGTCTGGGGAGGTCAAGCCAGTGGATTCTGAGGTATCCTAGTGAGAAGAAACCGAGGCAGCAGTTTGGGTGTTCAGTGGCATGGAAACAGGTCTGCGACAGAGGGGAGGAGGTTCATCAGCTGGATCTAAGGGTGTGGGGTCATCTAATGGGGGTTGAGCAGGTTTCATGGCTAAGAGAACCTTGGGTGTGGAACAGGCAGAGCACATGGAAGGATTAGAACGAAGGTAGATAAATGCTTGAATATAGGGAATTTCTTTCCATTTACCAGACTGCTGGCAGTATGTGTGAAGACCCTTTAAAATGATTGGGTCTAGCGTGCCATTAAGTGGCCACTTTAATCCATTATCTAGAGGGTACCGAATCCAGACCTTATTGCAGAGGTGTATCAATTTGGAAGGCCTCAAATCAGGTGTTAATTTTAGAGATTTGAGGTTTTTAAGGAGACAACCAAGTGGGGTGTCTGTGGGTGCAGTCGAAGACAATGTGGTGCCCATTGTGTGACAGGGGCTGTTACTGAGCTATTCATATTGGCAACGAAATCAGGCAAACAGCCTAGATATCAGGTTGTCACGAGAATATCTAGGGGACTCGGCTGTGGTGAACTCCCAGAGAACACTGGAAAGTAGCTCAACCTGGTACCAGGATTTCTGGCTGCTGCAAGAGCTTTTGGGGGCTGTGAACTACTTTCAAAGGGGGAAATCACCTGATGGCTGATGTCCTAGGTCGTGGGTCAGCTAGAGTCATATGGACTGGGGCAATGAAAAGCCAACTCCTTAACCCCGGGAAGGCTGGCCAGGCCCTATCTCGGCGTCCAGGGTCCCTCCTGCCAATTGGAAGCTCCTTACCAATTAATATGCCAGTGTGTGTTTGCGGGCTTGTGCAGTCTGGTATCAGGAAAGGTGGAACCGTGAGGTCTGTGTAGACCTGAGGGCCCGCAGTGGCACAGCTCATGTGGTGGAAGCTTTGTGAGCCTTGCAGAACCAGATGGAGTTGGTATGCGGCAGCAGTGGAAATTTACACGGTTGGTGACGGCAGGTAGCAGTAGATGAAGTTCAAGATGGCAGGGTTGGCAGAGGCTGCTGCAAACCACATGGCTTCAGTCCTGCACGGGGTTACAGCAGCCGGCAGCTGGCAGGAGCTGCCGTGGTACCTGAAGTATTCGGTCTTGGCCCAAATGCACCAGTGTTAGACTCCACACACAGCTTAGAACAGACAACACCAGACCGAACGGTTCCAAGGGGGTGGGGGGTTATTCAGGGCAAAGGGCAAAGGTGGGGGAAGAGAGATAAAGGAAGATGGCAGAGAAAGATTACAAGGTCAGGAAGTTTTGCCTATTTTATATGGGCAGTGATGTAGCCTGTCCCAGGTAAAGGTGAGGTAGCCAGGTAGATTCTGGGAGTGTATGGTCATTGCTTTGGCAACAATGTAGGGGTTGCCTAGGTCGCCTAAATGTGATGTCACTGGGTTCAGGGCAGATACCAACAGCTGGAGGGAAAAGCTGTGCTGGTTCCTTATTTGTAATAAGCTGTTTTACTGTGTAGTTTTTTATTGTTTTGTTTTGTTTTAAAGCTTATGCTTAACTGGAGACTTTTGGAAAGTTTATAAGGAGGGGACCTGGAACCAATTTTGAAATTAGAGGCAAGGGCAGAGAATGGGGCTGAAGTTTGGGTTGATTACTGATCAGTGGTGATTTAATCAATCAATCCATCCCCTGTATTTCATAATGCAGCCCATGTGAAAACACAGAAGGATTGGGTTGGAACCTTCCAGGATGCTATAGGTGTGGAGCATAGGCTGCTCCAAGAGTACGGGGACGTCCATTTCCCTCCCCCATGCCCTTGGCATTACTGTACTGCTGTCTTGTTGCACTGTGGGTGCTAGGTCCTGTAATGAACCTCTGACTGAGTAATTTAGTTCTCTGAGTGATCCTAGCAGAGCTGCTGTGAAGCTGAGTAAAGGAGCCTCCGGTCTGTAGCCAACTCTGCTAAGTGGCTGACTTGACTCATCCATGCCTGGTAACACAAGTGCTGTGTAAATGAAAGGGTACAAAGGAAAGCGACGGTTTTCCCTTATACACATGTTGAAGAGTCAGTGTCCAGATCCTCAAAAGGGAGCTGGTTTCTGTGCTCGTCCTTCCTGGAGTGGCCTTTTATGATTTGATTGAAAATGAAACAGAAGGATAAAATGGACAGGCAGCCCCAACGCTAGTTCACTGACCCACAGACTGGTACTGGGAGCCTCCTGTATGCTGGACACTGATCTGATGCTGCAGACACAATGGGGAGGAGCACTGGATACGGTAGGGGGGACAGTAGAGCACTGATTGGCCCCACCCTGCACATGCTACTGGGAGTTGGGAGAGAGGCAATAAATGCACAGAAGGTAAGATAAAGGGGACAAGGAAGGGAAGGAGCCCCAGAACGACAGGGTGGGCTGCTGGACCATGAGCTCACCAGGGAAGGTGTCACAGATGGGACACAAGCAGAAGGTCAGAGGAAGGGGGTGCTCAAACCTGACATCTTGTTTATCATGCATATCTTCTAAGGGGAGCATCTGAGGGGCTCCATTGCCCTGAGAGACACCATGTTGACAAGAGCTCTTAGAAAGGAGAACATGTAACTGGGGCTGGCTTACATTGAGAGGTTTAGTCCATTCTATTCATGGCAGGAAGCATGGCAGCATGCAGGCAGACATGGTACTGGAGAATAAGCCAGAAGAAGTTCTCCATCTGAGTAGGCAGGAAGCAGGGAGTGGGAGAGACCCTGGTCCTCGGCTGGAGCACCTGAAACCTCAAAGGCCACCACTAGGGATACATTTCCTCCAACAAGGCCACTTCTACTCCAACAAAGCCTCGTCTAACTCCAAGGCCACACCTCCTAACTTTTAAAACAGTGCCACTTCCTATGAGGCCATGGGGCCCATTTTCATTTAAACCACCAAAGGGAGAACTGGAAAGCTGCATCCCTCTGGTCACATCAGCCCTGAGCTCTGCCTTCCCTGGAACATGCTTATCATAGGTGCTCCTTGTTGCTCTCACTCTCCAGAGCTCTGTCATTTCTGAGAGATCAATGGCAGGGATCAATAAGAAAGGCTTGGCCAGCCTTAGGTGGGAATGTTTATGTCCTGCCAATATCAAAAAGGCGTTTCAAAATACATTCTAAGAGCCCTGTGGCTTTTTGGAGCCCATTTTGGGAAACAACTACAGGTTTCTCATAGAAGTACCAAAATGGTCAGTTGCTTTTCCCAAGTGCATCTTCTTCCAAGGGTGCTGTGGAATTTTCTGGAAGGTTCGGGGTATGTGGCATTGCAACAGAACAAACCATAAAGCAAATTAGGGATTTCCAGCTGTTACTTAGGAGGCCAGACATTTAATGGACTTGAGGAAAATATCAAATAAAGCAACTCTTAGACAGTTTTCTATCCTTTCAACCTGACATATGTAAACAAAATGGGTTTATTCTTGTTTGTGAACATTAACCAGGAAATGTCTCTGTGTTTGGGTATGTCAACATTAATTTTCAAAATAGTCCCTTTGACTTCTTTAGCCCACAGGCCCATTGTCTCTGAAAGGTCTCTGAAGGCCTTTCATGTCAGACCTAGGCTGTCTCCTAGTTGGCTTACTGCACACTCCGTATGAGGCACTGTCTGATTCTAGAGCTGCAAGTAAAACCCACTTAAGTTCTCTTTTAAAACTTTGTTTTGAGATTTTATTGATTTGAATCGTATGTAAGCATGTGCATCATGGACATGTCCACAGAGATCAGAAGAGGGTAGCAGAGTCCCTGGAGCTTGATGGACACATAGCTGTTAGCTGCTGTGTGGGTGCTGGGAATTGAACTTTGGTCCTTTGGAGGAGTA